>NW_024715973.1:0-28374 GCF_018991925.1 Homarus americanus | reverse complement strand
GGTATCCTGGGGCAGAGGGGGGTATCCTGGGGCTGGGGGAGTATCCTGGGGCACAGGGGGTATCCTGGGGCACGGAGTCCTGGGGCTCGGGGGGGTATCCTGGGGCTGGGGGGTATCCTGGAGCACGGGGAGTATCCTGGGGCACAGGGGAGTATCCTGGGGCACGGGGAGTATCCTGGGCACAGGGGTGTCCTGGGGCACGGGGAGTATCCTGGGGCACGGGGGAGTGGGGCACGGGAGGTATCCTGGGGCACGGGGGTATCTGAGACGGGGGGGTATCCTGGGGCACGGAGGAGTATCCTGGGACACGGGGAAGTATCCTGCAGCACAGGGAAGCATTGGGCACTGAGTATCCTGGGGCACGGGGAAGTATCCTGGGGCACGGGGATGTCCTGGGGCACGGAGTGGTATCCTGGGGCACGGGGTCCGTCCTGGGGTACGGGAAGTATCCTGGGCAAGGAGGAGTATCCTGGGGCACGGGGGAGTATCCTGGGGCACGGGGGAGTATTCTGGGACGGGAGTATCCTGGGCACGGGAGTATCCTGGGGCACGGGAGAGTATTCTGGGCACGGGGGAGTATCCTGAGGCCGGGGGAGTATTCTGGGGCACGGGGAGTATCCTGGGGCACGGGGAGTATCCTGGGGCACGGGGAGTATCCTAGCACGAGGAGTATTCTGGGGCACGGGGAGTATCCTGGGGCACGGGGAAGTATCCTGAAGCACGGGAGTGTCCTGGGGCACGGGGAGTATCCTGGGGCACGGAGGAGTATTCTGGGGCACGGGAGTATCCTGGGGCACAAGTATCCTGAAGCACGGAGGAGTATTCTGGGGCACGGGAGTATCCTGGGGCACGGGGAGTATCCTGGGGCACGGGGGAAGTATCCTGAAGCACGGAGGAGTATTCTGGGGCACGGGGAGTATCCTGGGGCACGGGGAGTATCCTGGGCACGGGTAGTATTCTGGGCACGGGGAGTATCCTGGGGCACGGAGGAGTATCCTGCTCGGGGAGTATCCTGGGGCACGGGGAGTATCCTGAAGCACGGAGGAGTATTCTGGGGCACGGGGAGTATCCGGGGCACGGGGGAGTATCCTGGGGCACGGGTAGTATTCTGGGCACGGGGGAGTATCCTGGGCACGGGGTAGTATCCTGGGGCACGGCGGAGTATCCTGGGGCAGGGAGTATCCTGAGGCAGGGGGAGTATCCTGAGGCAGAGGGGTATCCTGGGGCACGGGGGAGTATCCTGGGGCACGGGGGAGTATCCGAGGCAGGGGGGAGTATCCTGAGGCAGGGGGGAAAGTCCTGGGGCACGGGGAGTATCCTGGGGCACTGGGGAGTATCCTGGGGCACGGGAGTATCCTGGGCACTGGGGGAGTATCCTGGGGCACGGGGAAGTATCCTGGGGCACGGCGGAGTATCCTGGGGCACGAGTGGATCCTGGGGCATGTGGGCCTGTCCTGGGGTTACGGGAAGTATCCCAAGGAGGAGTATCCTGGGGCACGGGAAGTATCCTGGGCACGGCGGAGTATCCTGGGGCACGGAGTGGTATCCTGGGGCACGGGGCCTGTCCTGGGGTTACGGGGAAGTATCCTGGGGCAAGGAGGAGTATCCTGGGGCACGGGGAAGTATCCTGGGGCACGGGGGAGTATCCTGGGCGCGGAGTGGTATCCTGGGGCACGGGGCCTGTCCTGGGGTTACGGAAGTATCCTAGGAGGAGAGGTCCTGGGCACGGGGGAGTATCCTGGGCACGGGGAGTATCCTGGGGCACGAAAAGTATCCTGGGGCACGGGGAAGTATCCTGCAGCACGGGGAGTATCCTGGGGCACGGGGAGTATCCTGGGGCACTGGGGGAGTATCCTGGGCACGGAGGATATCCTGGGACACGGGGAAGTATCCTGCAGCACAGGGAAGTATTCAATGGGGAGTATCCTGGGGCACGGGGAAGTATCCTGGGGCACGGCGGAGTATCCTGGGCACGGAGTGGTATCCTGGGCACGGGCCTGTCCTGGGTTACGGGAAGTATCCTGGGCAAGGAGGAGTATCCTGGGCACGGGAGTATCCTGGGGCACGGGAGTATCCTGGGGCACGGAGTGGTATCCTGGGGCACGGGGCCTGTCCTGGGGTTAAGGGGAAGTATCGGGGCACGGAGGAGATCCTGGGGCACGGAGGAGTATCCTGAGCACGGAGGAGTATCCTGGGGCACGGGGAGTATCCTGGGCACGGAGGTGTATCCTGGGGCACGGGGAGTATCCTGGGGCGCGGGGAGTATTAGCACGGGAGTATCCTGTCACGAATTATCCTGGGACACGGGGGAGTAACCTGGGGCACGGGGGTGTTACCTGGATCACGGGGGAGTACCCTGGGACATTAAGACGAATTCTGAGGCATTAAGAAGAACCCTGAGGCATTAGGATGAACCCTGAGGCATTAAAAGAAATATGGGTAGAGAGAGACGAGAAGGACACAAATAATGAAGAAGAACAACAACAACAACACGGAGAAGAATGAGAAGAGGAGGAGGAGGAGGAGGAAGAAGAGGAGGAAAAACACACTAGTCGTGGAGTCATCCGGAAGCGCGTGAGAGAACGGGAAGACAAGTTCTTTGACGAGAGGACGCGGTTACCAATATATAGTGAGGCGTGGTTAACTGTGTACCAAGATGAGGCTTAGTTAGGGAGGAGAGACGAGACAGGATGAAAGAGGCAGAGTAGAACATGTGTCTAGAGAGAGGAGAGAGAGAGAGGGAGGAGGGAGGGAGGAAGGAGGGAGGGAGGGAAGGAGGGAGGGAGGGAGAGAGAGAGAGAGGTCAGGTGTATACTAAAATTGACCCTTTTCTCTCATTAAATTCTCACTCTGAACTTGAACTGTCAGTGTGAACTTGAACTGTCAGTGTGAACTTGAACTGTCAGTGTGAACTTGAACTGCCAGTCTGAACTTGAACTGTCAGTGTGAACTTGAACTGCCAGTCTGAACTTGAACTGTCAGTTTGAACTTGAACCGTCAGTCTGAACTTGAACTTCCATTCTTTCCCTACAGTTTCTTCCACTTTCAACTTGTTTTTTTTTCTTTTGGTCTAAATACAATGTCGGCTAACCAGTTTTTTCATTCATTCTTTGACCTTGAACTTGACCTTTTATGTCGTCGATTGACAGGTTTAAGTGGGATGACCTGTTTTCATATTGTTCTCTGTCTTTCTGTCTGTCTGTCTGTCTGTCTCTTATTAGGAAATTTTACTCTATTTAAACTTTTGACCTTATTTCTGAGCTTGAAGGGGGTTAGGTTAGGTTAGGTTGTTTAGGTAGAGTTGTCTTTACTAGTGTTCGAATATAGTAACTTGACCCAGAATGACCTATCACCCTCGACTGATCCTATGTAACGAGTATATTACCTGATTAAACCCACGACCTTGTTATTGAACTTAAAATGTCACGTCTCTTGCCTTAACCACCTCCTTCCAGTATATTAAACTTGACCCAGAATCACCTTTGACCTTATTACTAAATGTGGTCATCTTTGTCTTAACCATCGTCCAATTATCTTAAACTTGACCCAGATTGACCTACCATCCTCTGACTAGCTGACCTCCTCTATCGCCAGGCCTGACACCTTGGGGGAGCGGTAACGGTGTGTGGGGGTAGTGTTGACCTTTATCACAAGTCTTGACCTTTATCACAATGATCTTCACCGTTCACAGAGACGAAGATAAAAAAAAACGCATGTCTTTTTTTTCTCGTATTTCAACCTGGACATTGAAGTCACAAAGATTCTTAAACCTATTTTGTTTTTATTCTCTCGTAACTGAAGGTGTGTATAGACGTCTAAATTCTTTATTTTAAAACAGTAAAACAGAAAGTTGGATGTGTAGGATTATTTAGAAATTCAGTTAATGTTTTCTTCTTGGTAAATTCGGACACAGGCCACCGAGTTACAAAGGGTCGTAAGTTAAGGTGATTCTTGCGTAAGTGAAGGTGATTGAGAACGTTTCAAACTCGCTAAGCTGGGTTGAATCTCTCTCTCGATGTTGATGTTGTTCTTGTTCTTGTCGTTCTTTTTCTTTCATCATCATCATCGTGGTATTTCCACTGTTCGACAGTGGCAATTATCACGTGTTCTCCTCACAATCTCCAAGCTGAATAATGTTCTATTTTATGAAGTGTTCATTGTTCTCACACTGTTATTAATTTTGTTCTTTTGTGATGTGTTCTGGTATTATTTTCTTATCCCCTGTTATTATTTTTTTCCTTTTGTTCTTTTTCTTGTTCTTTTATTTTGTTCTTTTCGTTTTGTTCTTTCTTTTTATTCTTCATGTTTATTTTTATTTTGTTGTTGTTCTGTTCCCCTGTTATTCCTGTTGTGATCTTGTTATGGCTATCGTGGTATTATTTTGGTCTGACAAGTAGAGACAGACAGACAGACAGACAGACAGACAGACATAAATCCGTTCTGAATGTAATAGTAAAAAATTATGAAGAAACAAATGATTCCTCTCTCTCTCTCTCTCTCTCTCTCTCTCTCTCTCTCTCTCTCTCTCTCTCTTATCAATAACATGTTTATACGTGAATCTGGTTTACATAAAATAAATATGATGAAACAAGTATAATAGCGCTTATTTGTCAATTGAGAGGCGTAATAAAAGCTCCTTATGCACGAGATACAATTAACAAATATTATAATATATAGTCAAAGTAGATACGACCTAAGTGACATGTTCCACCACCAGCTAAATCTCTCCCGTCGTCAGGAATGTATAGAACTGTTTCACGTCCTATATTTACGAAAAGATTGGATCACATTTTAGTGTGGTGGTCTGACTCCCACGCACGAGTCGCATAGCAGGGGCTCGGAGCGGTGCAGCAGCTCGTCCTAAACTAGCGAACGAGTGGATACCCAAACTATAGCGATCCGATAATGTCATCAACCTCGGTGTAGTGAGAGGTGCACCGGGCGGCCAAAACCGGGGACTGGATGATGGTGTGATAATAAATGCGCCCGGTGGAGTTATGGTCTTGGGTTTGTGCAGTGTGTAATGAATAACACCTTACCAGATGTACCTTACAAGGAAGAAGTATTTACAAGACGGACAAGCACAAAAAGTGGAATTATTGGTCCCACACGAAGTATCTGTCGAGGTAAAAGATTTAGAAAGTGTCACTGTAGAAGTAGCTGGCTAACAAACTGGTCTCGTCTGATAGGCGGCCTTCGTTGTAACAGTGAGTGTTATAGTCATATATCATGTGAAAACGTTGGTTAACAATTCTCCATGTGTACCTCATACTGATGTTTTGGTTAAGATTTGGAAAAGTTCGACCACGGAACTTCATATTTATGTATATAGAGGGAGATAGGAGGAAAATATTTTAATACGTCTCCATCGGAACTTATATTTTGGTGGGACACGCTGGTTCACTCTGACTCACACGTGGTGGGTGTCACGTGACTATCTAGCCAATCAGCGTTGCTCTCGATGTATCTAGCCAATCAGCGTTGCTCCAGCGTTGCTCTCGATGTATCTAGCCAATCAGCGTTGCTCTCGATGTATCTAGCCAATCAGCGTTGCTCTCGATGTATCTAGCCAATCAGCGTTGCTCTCGATGTATCTAGCCAATCAGCGTTGCTCTCGATGTATCTAGTCAATCAGCGTTGCTCTCGATGTATCTAGCCAATCAGCGTTGCTCTCGATGTATCTAGCCAATCAGCGTTGCTCTCGATGTCACGTAATATTCCTGTGCATGCTCAGAATTTCGAATTTTAGTTGACACTTGGCTAGTGGCTAGTTGCATGAAAGCTTCTCTCTGCTCCAGTGTTCTATCTCAGTTTAACAAACCATTTATCGTGTATTTGAAATGAAGCCGCTGTCATTAACATTTTAAGGCTCATGGTATTCTGCCAATCTCTATGAAGTGCTGCAGGCGTTCATACTCAAAATATAGAACGATTGTGGAAGAATATCAAGAATTGGGTGATTCATGCCGACAATGAGAAGGAACATTACCAACACTATATCTCTCCACCACTTGTTCCTACAGGTAACATCACTTTATCCTCCAGCATCTCTTAATTAAAGTAAGTTTTTTTACACAACGGGGGTGAATTGGGTCAGGTCCTCCTAGTTTCTCTGGTCAGAAGGTTCTGTTAGGTTTCGTTTCGTAGATTTATTAACGTTTTTGCACGACAATTTCCCTCTACTTCAAAGCCCTGCCCACTTTGTGTAACCAATATAGTTGATAATTGGCGAGGGGAGTCATATCTCCATAACGGCTCATTTGCGACTGAAATGGTCATATTCGTTTGAAACACCACAAAAGACACTGTAGGAAAACCTATTTTGTTAGTAGCTTCCGTGGTCGAGCCTTTCCGAATCGTTACCGTTTCTTGTAAATGTAAAATTAAATAAATTTTTAACCCCAGTGAATTTTATTTTATTTTTCATTCACACAAATTGCCCAGTTCATGAACTTGGTTAATATTTCACGAACGTTTCCTAGTAAGACGGTGGAGCAGACTTTGTGTATAAAACTAACAAAGTTAATACATCTATTGAGATCACTGAGGCACCATGGTAGCATCCTTTATTTTCACTTGGAGGTCCTGGGTTCGACTCCTGACTAGAGTTATTTTTTGTATATTTAGGTCCGCGTGCCTTTGGACTTATTAGATGCTGTAAACATATTATGTCCTGTTGTAACTTAACATCACATCATAACACCCAAGATGTGAAAGACTAGAGGTATACAATATTAACCTGATCATTGTTAGGTTAACCTTTCATAATTACTAGTTCCCAAGTTACCACCTTACAGACATGACAGTCATCAGGTTTTGCTCACTTAATATTAATGATGTAAAATGTGGTAAAATGTTGACACACTACAACATAACATTAATGACATAGATCTAACATGTAATAAAGAAAGCTAAAATCAATACTTAGTTCCAAACGATGACCCAACATAATGTGGAAACTTACGTGGTAACTCTTCTCGAGACGTTCACTAGTATAAGGTTAATATTCGTTTATATCCCAATAGGTATTATAGATTTTGCACTATTATCACTACGATTCTTATTTTCGTTAGGAATCGATTTTTTTCTATGGCGTTTCCTGCACACTTTATATTTATATTTTACGAGTATTTTAAACGATAAAATTACCAACAATATTACTTGTTCAAAGTGGGCAGAGCTTTGAAGTAGAGGGAAAATGTGGGGTAAAATACTGAACACAACACCTGATCTAACGTTTCCTTAACTTATAAAAATTTTAAGAATCACTTTCGAGTTTATGGATCCCTCCTCACCTGAACACCGAAAACAACACCAACAACTATTAAACACCGAAAACATGAGTAGGGTAAACTTATTATAGTTTTAGGATTTTTAAAGGATGGGCGTTAATAATTCTGCACCTGTTGAGACACTGGGCGCCGTGTTTGACTCGTGCTGTATGAAGCGCCATCTATGGGCTGATAATCAAAACTGAACCAGAGGACTCGCAGGGCTCACTCCAGCGGTCCATTCTGATTGCTGCGGACAGGGACTTTTTGAGGTGACTGTACAGTGTTGACGGATTTTAATGGGATCGACCTTCTTAGTATTGTGATAATGGCTGAGTCAGTTAGCTCTATGGCTGACTGACTGACTGAATGAGTGACTGACTGGCTGATTGAAGGAACGAATGACTGGCTCTGGTAATACCTCCACCCCCCACGTCATGCTCCAGTTATGTAGTCCTACCTCACTCCATGCTCCAGTTATGTAGTCCTACCTCACTCCATGCTCCAGTTATGTAGTCCTACCTCACTCCATGCTCCAGTTATGTAGTCCTACCTCACTCCATGCTCCAGTTATGTAGTCTTACCTCACTCCATGCTCCAGTTATATATTCCTACCCTACGTCATGCTCCAGTTATGTAGTCCTACCTCACTCCATGCTCCAGTTATGTAGTCTACCTCACTCCATGCTCCAGTTATGTAGTCCTACCTCACTCCATGCTCCAGTTATGTAGTCTTACCTCACTCCATGCTCCAGTTATATATCCCTACCCTACGTCATGCTCCAGTTATGTAGTCCTACCTCACTCCATGCTCCAGTTATGTAGTCCTACCTCACTCCATGCTCCAGTTATATATTCCTACCCTACGTCATGCTCCAGTTATGTAGTCCTACCTCACTCCATGCTCCAGTTATGTAGTTGTACCCCACACCATGCTCCAGTTCTGTAGTCCTTCCCCACGCCACGCTCCAGTTATACACCAAGCCACGCTCCAGTTATGCACGCCTTCCCCACGCTACGCTCTATCACCCACGCCCGCGTCGATATCCCGCCTAAATACACAAGTTGTATACACAGGAAAAAAATACCTAAAAAGGAGAATTTTTTTTCATTACACGGATTGTTCACGGCGCCCGCTGAGTGGCTGAGAGCGTTCAGGCGATACCCTTTCTGGCCAATCAGCGCTCTCTCTAGCCAGTGACGTCAACAGTTCAGCTGATCAAACCCTTCCATTTTACAGGAAATTTTAAATAACTTTTTTTTTTCTTATTGGGCCAAGAACCTAGTGACTCACTACCACGGTTTTTCTATACAAGCCGGAGACAAATGCATCACGTTATCTAATACTTGGTATTTATCTTATAACGACTGAAAATAGTGTAGAAAGGACGTGTTTATTTTTGGATGAATCTATGTTGACTTTTGCTGTCACTCTGAGGTAATGCATTTCTCACCCGTTTTCTATGAGCAGCTGACAACTGAAGGTCACTAGCCAGGGGGGACAATGGTAGCCTTATGGGGTGATGACCTGCGCCTTACCACTCTCTACTAAGCTCCTCTCTTGGTCCACCGTCAAATATGATGAATTAGAGGAGGTGGGATAGGATTTACGTCCTACGCCTGTCATTCAAGTGAGTGAGGGAGGGAGACCCCAGAGAACTGCAACTCCTGTCGTACAGCAGGATGACACTATCCTGCCATCATGACCCTCGTTACCACACGGCATGATTGAGGTGCTTTATCCTACCTGTGGTGATAGTAATTAATTTATCATTACTGAAGAGTTAATTAAGAAAATATTAAATCGTCATTAATTCTCAGAGATGATATACTGTTGCTAATGCTTGTGTTATATAAGGGTGTGTGTGTGTGTGTGTGCGTGTGTGTGTGTGTGTGTGTGTGTGTGTGTGTGTGTGTGCGTGTGTGTGTGTGTGTGTGTGTGTGTGTGTGTGTGTGTGTGTGTGCGTGCGTGTGTGTGTGTGTGTGTGTGTGTGTGTGTGTGTGTGTGTGCGTGCGTGTGTGTGTGTGTGTGTGTGTGTGTGTGTGTGTGTGTGTGTGTGTGTGTGTGTGTGTGTGCGTGCGTGTGTGTGTGTGTGTGTGTGTGTGTGTGTGTGTGTGTGTCCAGTAAAAGTTCACAAAAAGTGAACAACAGAGTAGAGAGAGAGAGAGGATTAAGGGAAAGTGGAAATGAAAACGAAAAGATAAAAGAAAAGAAAAATGGAATGGTGATAGGGAGACTGATAAGTAGAGACAAGAAGGAGGGAGGGAGAGAAGGGTGAGGAAGGGGAGACAAGTGAGGGGAGGGAGACAAGTGAGGAGAAGGGAGGGAGGAAAGGGGAGGGGTTACGTTGGTGGTCACTGTACTCGGTGACGCGGCGAATTTCTTTCACTGGTGTGCCTGAGGGGGGAGGGAAGGGGGGAGGAGGAGGTGATGAGAGGGGGGAGAGGAGGTGATGAGAGGGGGAGAGGAGGTGATGAGATTAGGGAATAAGAGTGCGGTGGGGAGTGAGTGTGGTGATGAGAGGGGGGGGGCGGTGGTGAGAGGGGAGAGAAGGGGAGAAGGAAGAGTGAGAAGAGAAGGTGTGATGGGAGTGGGGGAGGAGTGGAAAAGAAGAGGGTGAGTGGAAGAGGAGAAGAGAAAAGACAAGAGAAGAGGAAAAGGAGGGAGACGAGAGAAGATAAAGGGAGGGAATAAGGAGAGACAGGGAAGACTAAAGAAGAATGGGAAGTAATAAGAAGGAGAAGAAGAATTAAAGGAGAAGACCGAACGTGGGAGAGAAAGACGAAAATTGAAGAAAAAACAGAAGGAGACAAAGAGGAAAGAGAGAAAATAAAAGATAAATAAACAAAAGTAAATATAACAATATGTGCTAAACGAAAAGAAGAGAAAATGAGAAAATAACAAAATTGAGTGAGGAGAAGGAGTAAAGATGGAGATAGGAGTAATTGACGATAATAACAGAGACGAAGAATAACAGATAAGAGAGAGAGAGAGAGAGAATTACCATCAAGATAAGAAGTAGGAAACTATTGTAAGATTATAGAACAAACACTAACCGAACCTAACCTAACCTAACCTAACAAAAACACAAGGGGGAAAAGGGTTAACATATAAAAGAAAAAACAACAACAACAATAATAATAACGACAATAACAAAAATAATAACAATAATAACAACAGAACAAAAATAATAACAATAATAACAACAATAATAATAATAATAACAACAATAACAAAAATAATAACAATAATAACAACAATAATAATAATAATAACGACAATAACAAAAATAATAACAACAAATAATAATAACAACAATAAAAAAATAATAACAATAATAACAACAGCAGAACAAGAATAATAACAATAATAACAACAATAACAATAACTAACAAAAAGAATAATAACAATAACCACAGTAATAATAACAATAACAACAATAATAATAATAATAACAGCAGTAACAAAATTAATAACAATAATAACAACAATAATAATAACAATAACAATAAAAATAATAACAACAGTAATAATAATACAACCTTTAATCTAATATATTATGGGTTATTATACTCAATTCTCACCTCTAGAGTCTGGTGAGGAGGAGGAGCAGGAGGAGGTGGGGGAGGAGGAGGAAGAGGGGAAGATGGATGTGAAGGAGGAAGAGGCATTAAACAGAGAACAAGAGAGAGAAAGAGAGAGAGTAAAAAAATAAAGAAAAAATAAATGCCCCGACAAGAGGAAAATCCAACCCGGATTTAGCGAGAAATCTGAATAATCCGAGCGTGAAATCCAAAATGTGTTTCACTGAGAACGTATTTTATTTTTACACCATATTCAGTGCATCATCATATGAAGATTAAGGCACCATAGCTTAGTTCACCTGATGACTTAACACCCTGGGGGAGGTTAAGTACTGAGACCAGGGATTAATTTTGATTTGTTATTTTTCTCCTCCTCCTCCTCCTCACTCTTCAGCTAATACCCCTCACTAAACCTCAACAACACACACACACACACACACACACACACACACACACACACAGACACACAAACACAGGAGTTGTTTATTATTTTAACAATAGATGGGATGGTGCTATTCTTATATCTATCGGTGCGGGCTCTTATGGGCTGAATTTTGTTGTAGTGGCTGACTGTGCGAGGTGGGCGGGGGACTGCCGGTGGCAGAAGGTGGCGATGGCGAGGGTGGTGCAGCTGTCCACTGCCAAACCTTGCTAGTGCTTGGTGGTGGAGGTCACTGAGGGATGGCATTTCCAGGGTGGAGAGAGCGTTGGTGTAGCCTGAGTATTCTGCGCCGAGCATGATTCTGCAGGCCCTTTTCTGTACCTTCTCTAGCTGACGATGTTGGGTGGAGTTGAGAGAAGACGACCAGGCTGGTGACGCATACGTTAGTTTGGGGAGAATAGGGGCGTTGTAGATGGTCCTCAGCTCTGGCGTGGGTGTCCCAAGTGACCTGAGTCGTCGTAGCATGTAGAGTCGGTACGAGGCTGCCTTGATTGTGTTGTTTACATGGGCATTCCAGTCCAGTTTGTGGTCTATGGTAACACCCAGGAGTTTGGCAGACTGTAAATAATAATAATAATCGGTTTATTAATAGAGTTGCAGCCGGTGGCTGAAAATATACAAACTTACATTTGATTTAGACGCCTGTGTGTGTGTGTGTGTTCATTACATCACAGGTAAGCACTAGAGTTATGTTCTTCACCATTACTTCCTGTTGTGGTGGCGTGTGAGTGACTGTCTGAGGCCACACTCGTCTGTGTGTGAGGGGGGGGGGGCAGTCCTGGGCTGTCCCAGGAGAAAGGAGAAAAGGTGATGTGAGAAGAAGAGAGAGAAAGGGGGGGATGAGAGACAAGGAAGAGAGTTGAGGAGACAAAGGAGAAGGAGGAGATTGAGGACGAAAAGAGGAGAGGAGAGAGGGAGGAGAAAGTCGAGGGGCTAAAACAGAGGATGAGGGAAGAGGTAAAAAAAATGATAACGAAGGCGAGAGGAAGAAAAAGGAAAGGTTAGAAGGATTAAGAGGAGAAGGATAAAAATGAAAGAGGAAGAGGAGGAGAAAATAGGAACAGGGGAGAACAGGATGGAGAAAGGGAGAAAGAAAGAAGACAGAAGGAAGAAAGAAGAGGCTTGGAGCGTCTATATAAGCAACCCCCCTCACCCATCACTGCCCCACCCATCACTACCACCACCACCACCTTAAGCTCTTACGTAACCAGACAAGCGCCGCGGCAGACCTTGTTTGTCTCAGCGGAAATTTTCAAAGTGTAACCAGAAGCCACAACTGAGAGTAAACATTGTTAGAGAGTTTGGATTATCTCACTCGACCTACATAATCCTAGCAGGGAGCTGAGGACGAATAATCCTAGCACGGAGCTGAGGACGAATAATCCTAGCAGGGAGCTGAGGACGAATAATCCTAGCACGGAGCTGACGACGAATAATCCTAGCAGGGAGCTGAGGACGAATAATCCTAGCAGGGAGCTGAGGACGAATAAACTTGTATCGGGAGCTGAGGGAGACAATAATCTCAGCACGGAGCTGGAGACGAATAATCCTAGCACGGAGCTGACGACGAATAATCCTAGCAGGGGAGTTGAGGGACGAATAATCCTAGAACGGAGCTGAGGACGAAATAATCCTAGCAGGGAGCTGAGGACGAATAACCTAGCAGGGAGCTGGATGACGAATAATCCTAGCAGGAGCTAGAGGGACGAATAACTTAGCAGGGAGCTGAGGACTAGTCAATCCAGCAGGGAGTTGAGGACAAATAATCCTAGAGGGAGCTGAGGACGAATAATCCCAGACGGAGCTGACTAAGCTTATCACATCCAGCACGGAGCTGACGACGAATAATCCTAGCAGGGGAGCTGAGGAGACGAATAATCCTAGCAGGGAGCTGGAGGACGAATAATCCAGCAGGGAGCTGGCGACGAATAATCCTAGCACGAGCTGGAGGGACGAATAATCCTAGCAGGAGCTGAGGACGAATAATCCTAGCACGGAGCTGAGGACGAATAATCCCAGCAGGGAGCTGAGGACGAATAATCCCCAGCACGGAGCTGAGGACGACAATCCTAAAGGAGCTGAGGACGAATAACCTAGCAGGGAGCTGAGGACCCATAATCCTAGCAGGAGCTGAGGACTCCATCAATCCCAGCACGGAGCCAAGCAGACAAATAATCCCAGCAGGGAGCTGGAGGGACGAATAATCCTAGCAGGAGCTGATGACGAATAATCCTAGCAGGGAGCCGAGGACGAATAATCCCAGCAGGAGCTGACGACGAATAATCCTAGCACGGAGCTGACGACGAATAACTCTAGCACGGAGCTGACGACGAATAATTCTAGCAGGAGCGGAGGACGAATAATCCTAGCAGGGAGCTGAGGACGAATAATCCTAGCACGGAGCTGACGACGAATAATCCTAGCAGGGAGCTGTGGACGAATAATCCTAGCAGGGAGCTGAGGACGAATAATCCTAGCAAGGAGCTGAGGACGAATAATCCTAGCACGGAGCTGACGACGAATAATCCTAGCACGGAGCTGTGGACGAATAATCCTAGCAGGGAGCTGAGGACGAATAATCCTAGCAAGGAGCTGAGGACGAATAATCCTAGCACGGAGCTGTGGACGAATAATCCTAGCACGGAGCTGACGACGAATAATCCTAGCACGGAGCTGAGGACGAATAATCCTAGCACGGAGCTGAGGACGAAATACATTAGAGTCGATTCACGTTGACTTTATATCAGTCGAGGTGGTGAAGTGAGATTGTGTCGTAGCGTTAAGTTGACTCAGTTAGATACGTTCTTCAATCTAAAACTAGAAAGACAAGAAATTAACTTACGAACCTTTAAAAATATATTATAGTGAGTAATTTATCTCATGTCATCTTTAGGGGTGAAGGGGAGGAGACGGAAGGGAAGGGGGTAGGGGATAGGAAAGGGGAGAGGGGAGGGGGGTATTAAGACCCTCAGATCAGAGTGTTGGATCCATCTCCTGTTATGGTCTCTTGGTCTCTCTCTAATGATGTCCTGAATGTTTGTCTTGTCCTTTACTCCTCTCATTCTCTTCGTTCTTATGTTATTTCTTCTTTTTTCTTCTTCCATCCACAACGTTTATTATTATCTGTGTTAACGTCTGGTATTGAGTTCGTGATGAATTGTTTTTATTGTGTTATATTTATTATTCCTTCCCATTACTTTTTTTTTTATTATAGATTAGTATTATATTTTCGTGTGTGTGTGTGTGTGTGTGTGTGTGTGTGTGTGTGTGAGTGTGTGTGTGTGTTTGCTCTCGCCTCCTCTCCTTTTTCTCCTTTACATCCTTTCATCGTCTTCTTCCTCTTATTCTCACCCGCTTTCTCCTCCGTCCAATACCTTGTCTTTCTCTTCTCGCTTCCTCCCCCGTCTCTTCTCTTCGTCTTTCACCACCACCACCTACTCTCCTTCTCTTCTTTCACTACTTGCTCTTACTTCTCTTCCTCTATCATCTCCTCCTCTTCCTCCACCACATTCTCCTCCTCTCCTTTGTCTTCTCTCCTCCTCCTCCTCCTCTTCCATGGTTCACTCACCTCTGTCTTATGGTCGGCCTTCACCTTGGCTCATGATGTGGCAACAATGTCCACGGTAAACAAGGTGATGTGGCACCGCCGGATTAGCCGTGTCCACTTCTATTCAATAAAACCTTCGCCTTTGTTATCTCTGAATAAAACACCCCTCTCCCCCCCCTCTCTGCCTCACCCCCCTCCTCTTTTTTCCACCACTCGGTTTTGACAGACCGCCAAATATCTCCTTAATGGGCATTCATGGAATTACAGTCCAGTAACCAGGTGTAATTCTTAATTAAATAATTCAACCAGGCGTGCGACTTGGATTTCCAGTATTTTTTTTTTTCCTCTTCGTGGTCATGGCCGGCGGCGGGGGGAATCAAAACATGCCTTCAAAATATATAGAGAGAAGAGTTAAATAATCGACAAGGGATGTTATTAATAGTCAATAATGTGACGAATATGTATTAGATTATTATAAGAATATTTGTATTTATTCAAGGTTTAAAAATAAGTGATAATGAACAGGAAAATTCGGCAACAGGTAATACCTCGGGCGTGATGTCATGATGGCGTCTGGAGGGAACATATGCACACCTGATGACGCCAAGGGTTAAGGAGCATTAGTATATACTTCACATTCAGATTAACTGACTAAAAAAAGTAAAAAAGTAAAAATCGAGTAGTTTTTTTTAATAATGTTATTTTTAAACACTACCGTTGGGTTATCTTGTATATGTAAAATAATATTATTAAGAGTGGAGTGCTGTGTGACGCCACCTGTTGAAGCTTCGGTGTAATGGTCAATATTTTTTCTTCGGCTCTTAGAGAACTCCCAAGATTGACGTTGAGATCCCTTGTTAGGAGTCATGGTGGTGATGGTAGAGATGGTGGTAGCAATGGTGATTATATGTTTATCTATTTAATACCTCGTCCAGCTGTTTCCATTACTTGACACTAACCATTCAAGACAAATATCATCCCATTGTTACACTCGGTACAGTAAACATTATCAATTGACACAGTTCATAACGATGACTGTATTATTATTAGTATTATTGCTATTTTAATTTTTTTGGTAGTGAATCGAATCTATGTGGGTTTTTCTTTTTATAACACGAGGTCCTGTGTTTTAGTAGAGTCTTTGGGGGGGAGGGGTTACACTCAGACTCCCTCAGTGGTGGTGGAGCCGCTTCTCCCAGACACGATGGGTTAGTTTAGTCTGACGCCTTAACACAACACTGGCTACCTTCAGTGTTAAACTAAAACCAACACCGCTCTTCTTCTTTACCACCACCTCCTCACCCTCCTCCTCCCCTCCTCTTCCTCTTCTTTTGTCAATGCCTTTTCTTCGGTTTCCCTATTTATCTCCTTCTCCTCGCCCTCCTGTCCTTGGTCTTCTCTTCTCCTCTCATTTTTCTACCCTTCTCGTCTCCTAAATCTCCTCTTTTCTTTCTTGGTCTTCATTCCTTTCCCTCCTCCTTCTCTTCCTCCTCCCCGTCTTCCTCATACCATCCACTTACAACCCCTCAACTTATATAACAAATGAGTTGTAGTTGTTCTGTGGTACGTTAAGTTGTGGTGGTGGTGGTGGTGGTGGTGGTGGTGGTGGTGATGGAGGAGGGAGGTGCTGGTAGTGGTGGTGATGGAGGAGGAGGAGGTACTGGTAGTGGTGGTGATGGAGGAGGAGGTGCTGGTAGTGGGGGTGATGGAGGAGGAGGTGCTGGTAGTGGTGGTGATGGAGGAGGAGGGAGGTGCTGGTAGTGGTGATGATGGAGGAGGAGGGAGTTCTGGTGGTGGGTGATGGAGGAGGAGGGGAGGTGCTGGTAGTGGGTGATGGAGGAGGAGGAGGTGCAGGGGGTGGGGAGGGAGGAGGGAGGTGGGTGGTGGTGATGGAGGAGGAGGTGCTGGTAGTGGTGGTGGAGTGGAGGAGGGAGGTGCTGTAGTGGTGGTGATGGAGGAGGAGGGAGAGGTAGTGGTGGTGATGGAGGAGGAGGTGCTGGTGGTGGTGATGGAGGAGGAGGAGGTGCTGGTGGTGGTGGAGGAGGAGGAGAGGTGGGTAGTGGTGGTGATGGAGGAGGAGGAGGTGGGTAGTGGTGGTGATGGAGGAGGAGGAGGTGGGTAGTGGTGGATGGAGGAGGAGGGAGGTGCTGGTAGATGGAGGAGGGGGAGGTGCTGGTAGTGGTGGTGATGGAGGAGGAAGAGGTGGTGGTAGTGGTGGTGATGGAGGAGGAGGGAGGTGGTGTAGTGGTGGATGGAGGAGGAGGAGGTGGTAGTGGTGGTGGTGATGGAGGAGGAGGGAGGTAGTGGTGGTGATGGAGGAGGAGGAGGTTCTGGTAGTGGTGGTGATGGAGGAGGAGGAGGTGCTGGGTGGTGGTGATGGAGGAGGAGGAGGTCCCAGTAAGGTTAATACCTCAGAGGGTAATGCTCTGAGACTCACCCAGGTCACAGTGTACTTGTAGCGAGCGTGATGGAGGTACACCCCCGCTGCTGCTGGTCCTGGGTGGTCGAGGTGTGGGTGGGTGTGGTGTGTGGTGGTGGTGGTGGTGTGGTGGTGGGTGGTGGTGTGGTGGTGGTGGTGGTGGGTGTGGTGGTGGTGGTGGGTGGTGGTGGTGGTGGTGGTGGGTGTTGGGGTGTGTGGTGGGTGGTGGTGGTGGTGGTGGGGTGTGGTGGTGGTGGTGGTGGGTGTGGTGGTGGTGGGTGTGGGTGTGGTGGTGGTGGTGGTGGGTGTGGTGGTGGTGGGTGGTGGTGGTGGTGGTGGTGGTGGGTGTGTGGGTGTGGTGGGTGTGGTGTGGGTGTGGTGGTGGTGGTGGTGGGTGTGGGGGTGTTGTGGGTGTGGTGGTGGTGGGTGGTGGTGGTGGTGGTGGGTGGTGGGTGTTGGGTGGGTGTGGTGGGTGTGGTGGTGGTGTGTGGTGGTGGTGGTGGTGGGTGTGGGTGTGGTGGTGGTGTGGTGGTGGGTGTGGTGGTGGTGGTGGTGGTGGTGGGTGTTGGGTGGTGTGGTGGTGGGTGGTGGTGGGTGTGGTGGTGGTGGTGGTGTGTTGGGTGGTGGTGGTGGTGGTGGGTGTTGGTGGTGGTGGTGTGGTGGTGGTGGTGGTGGTGGGTGTGTGTGGTGGTGTGGTGGTGGTGGTGGTGTGGTGTGGTGGGTGGTGTGGTGGTGGTGGTGGGTGTGGTGGTGGTGGTGGTGGTGGGTGTTGGTGGTGGTGGGTGGTGGTGGTGGTGGGTGGTGGTGGTGGTGGTGGGTGTTAGGTGTGGTGGTATGATGGTGGATGGTGGGGTGATGGTGGGTGGTGTGGTGGTGGTGGTGGTGGGTGTTGGGTGGTGGTGGTGGTGGTGGTGGGTGGTGGTGGTGGTGGGTTTAGGTGTGGTGGGTGTTAGGTGGGCGATGGTGATGGTGGTGGGTGTGATGGTGGGGTGTTGGTGTGTGGTGGTGGTGTGGTGGTGGTTGTGGTGGTGGGTGGTGGGGTGTGGTGTGGTGGTGGGTGGGTGTGGTGTGGTGGTGGTGGTGGTGGTGGGTGGTGGTGGGTGTGGTGGTGGGTGGTGGTGTGGTGGTGGTGGTGGTGGGTGTGGTGGTGGTGGTGGGTGTTGGGTGTTGGGTGGTGGTGGTGGTGGTGGTGGTGGTGGGTGTTGTGTTGGGTGTGGTGGTGGTGGTGTGGTGGGTGGTGGGGTGATGGTGGTGGTGGTGGTGTGTGGTGGTGGTGGTGGGTGGGTGTGGTGGTGGGTGTGGTGGTGGGGTGTTGGGGGTGGTGGTGGCACTTGTGGTGGTAGTGGGTGATGGTGGTGGGTGGTGATGGTGGTGGGTGATGGTGGGTCATGGGTGTTGGGTGTGGTGGTAGTGGTGGTGGTGGTTGCCTGTACTTGTAGCAGATGGTGGTTGTTGGGTGTCCTTGATTGTGGTTGTCGTGGGTGGTTGATGGGTCGCATGAGAAATAGTGGTTGGTGTTGCTTTTGGCTATCGAGTGTGATGTTGGTTCTTGTTTGTTTGATTGTTGTTAGGCGATGGTGGTTGTTGTGGTTAGTGATGGCCTGAGCTCGTGGTTGATGTTGTCTTCTGTCTCAAACGTCATCACAACCTCATCTACATGCAACTGGTACAAGAACTTCTTCCAGATCTATTTAGCACAAGACACAACAATTATCAGTCCTAGTAATACTTACTGAAGACTGAGAGATCACAATAATAATAATAATAATAATAATAATAATAATAATAATAATAATAATAATAATAATAATAATAATAATAACAATAATAATAATAATAATAATAATAATAATAATAATAATAATAAATAATAATAATAACAATAATAATAATAACAATAATAATAATAATAATAATAATAACAATAATAATAATAATAACAATAATAATAATAATAATAAATATAATAATAATAATAATAATAATAATAATAATAATAATTACACTTAGTTAACGTAAAGTGCACCCAGTCGCCTTGGATAATAGAATAAATAAATCAAGGTTCTTATCCTAATAGAATAAATTTATTATTCTTGTGTTAATGTATTCTGGGGCCGTCTTCATCTGCCAGGTCCCGTCTGGTCGACAAACACGTCCCGACACGTTATGTGACGTGATACAATGCGGATGTAAACAAAGTGTTTCCTCAGGCCTCACCCCACTTCCTCATCCCACATCCTATTGCCATCCCCTTCTTCCTGCCACCTTCTCCGTCTCTCCTCACTGTCTCCCTTCCTCCATCTTTATCCTCCCTTCTTTCCCTTCCTCCTTTCTCTCCCTGTCGTATTTCCTTCCTCCTGCCTTCCTTCCTTCCTTCCTTCCTTTCCTGACCTTTGACCTGTGGCCCCGGGATGACTATAGTAACAGGTCACGCTCCACCATCATCACCAACTGCTGACCTAACAAAGAGACGATAACAGCGAGAGAGAGAGAGAGAGAGAGAGAGAGAGAGAGAGA
This sequence comes from Homarus americanus, assembly GCF_018991925.1. Classification (NCBI taxonomy): domain Eukaryota; kingdom Metazoa; phylum Arthropoda; class Malacostraca; order Decapoda; family Nephropidae; genus Homarus; species Homarus americanus. Next base: position 8,593 of record NW_024715973.1, on the reverse strand, counting down.
GAGAGAGAGAGAGGAGGGAGGAAAGAAGGATGAAAGAGAGAGAGAGAGAGAGAGAGAGAGAGAGAGAGAGAGAGAGAGAGGTAATGACCCCCCAACCCCTCTCTTACACCGGGCCAATATCACCTGGTATGTTGACTTCATCGTCTACAGGCAGGTGCCCAAATGACCTGCCCGGACCCACCTGTGAGGAATGTCTGTGATTGCATTCCACGCCTGTGTTTGAATTACACGCCTGTGTTTGCATTACATGCCTGGGTTTGCATTCCACGCCTGTGTTTGCATTACATGCCTGGGTTTGCATTCCACGCCTGTTTGTATTCCACGTCTGTGTTTGTATTCCACGCCTGTGCTTGCATTCCACGCCTGTGTTTGCATTCCACGCCTGTGTTTGCATTCCATGCCTGTGTTTGCATTCCACGCCTGTGTTTGCATGCTGTGTTTGTATTCCACGCCTGTGCTTGCATTCCACGCCTGTGTTTGCATTCCACGCCTGTGTTTGCATTCCATGCCTGTGTTTGCATTCCACGCCTGTGTTTGCATTACACGCCTGTGTGTGCATTTCACGCCTGTGTTTAAATTCCACGGTTGATTTTGTACTCAAAATTTCCCTTTGAATTACACAGTTCCTTACCTTTGTATTCTTCCTAAACAATAACTGTATTTTTCACCTTTTATTTATTTTATTTATTTATTTATTTTATTCGCCTTAAAGTTAATTTTTTGTCTAATTTGACTTTTCCCTCGCTGGTACTCATATTTTTGCGGTTTTTAATATGTGTTTTTAATGGAGGTTCACTTGCGTTCACTTCTAGCTCTCTTTCTCTCTCTCTTCATGTTCACGTTCACTCATTAATGGACCTGTGTTCACTCGTTTATGATTTCACTCTGCTTGCGTTCACTATCAACTCGTGGTCTCATTCTCTTTCATTAGCGTCCATTTTCTAGTCAATTCCGCGTTCATTCACTTCACGGCGTTTAAACTCACTTGTCTGGCGGGAAATTCTCATTCTCTGGTCACACACACACACACACACCAGGTGTAGGATCTCACTAGTAATTCTAAGTTGGGTCCCCGTTGCTATGATATGAGATGGACTATAGCTATGCACTTCCTTGTCTTTTTTTGCATTCCTAATTTGTTCGTGATTATTTTATTTTATATGTATTCAATTTATTTTTATTTTTTTATTCCATTTTATTTTATCGTATTTTTTGTTAATTGTATTTTTTTGCGTTCTTGTTAGTTTCTTTATTTGGGTATTTTATAATTATTATTTGTGTGTTATTTTGTAAGTACTATATATTTTTTTTTTCGAATACCTTTAATGAAATAAAGTAAATAAATAAATTCTAAGACACACACCGACTCTCGCCTCAAGTCCCGTCAACAAAAAAATACACCGGACACATTTCGGATTTCGCTGGAGGATGTTCAATCAGCAGAATGACAAATGATGAACGGTGCTGGAACATCTTTCTCGGTATGTGCATGATATGTAACCCTGTCTAAGGTATGAATGATACGTATGATAACAACGCCTGATGAGAACTTAATAGCCCCATGATCATCATCTTGAAGGCGTTGTGGTCGCCTCTCTGGTATGCATGATGGCTTGCCTGACCCCAACACTGATCGTTAGACTTGGATGAAATGTTCTGAAGATTTTTTTTTCTTATACCAAAGGAATTTTCATTAACTCTACACAATAATAAAAGTGAATGTTATATTAATATACTGAAATTTTAGTGGTTTGGGTTGATATACAGTCAATGACTCAGTAAAGGCGTGTGTGTGTGTGTGTGTGTGTGTGTGTGTGTGGCAGAATAGTTCAGACACCGTTACTGCCTACGTTGTGGAATCCAACACACCGGACTGAATACCAAACCCGGAACCGGATCCGAGTTTTTCATACAAACGAGGATTTGCTGTACTGGGGTTCGGTAAGGTTAGACTGGATTAGTTTAAAGTTGTGTTAAGTTAGGCATTTGGGTTTGTTAGGGATTAGTTGGGTAGATTAGGGAGTGTTGCGATAGATTAGCTAAATTATGAGGTAACATATATTATATTATTGATAGATTAGGTTAAACTAAGACCCAGTGAACGGTGCTTAACCTAAACCAAGTAAGCATGAATTATTTACTATGCAAATGAAGGGCTAATGATCAGTAAATCACCATATATAATTATGATAATATAAACCGTTAAATATATTAACTCATATCATCTGGGGTTTTTTTTACAGTTTGTTTGTGATCGTAAAACCCACCACCACTACAACTACCACTACTACACTACTACCACAATTACCACCATTATCTTCAACAACCATCAACCACTGGTGGAGTAAACTACAGTACTGGTTTATTTGATTAATTGCCTTGTTTCGTTGAGCTTTGTCCCTAAACGAGGAGAAAGATATTGGGTATTATAATGTATGTTGTGTGTGTGTCTGTGTGTGTGTGTGTGTGTCACTTCAATTCTGTTATTTCATTCCCGTCACTACATTCACACAGCAATTACAAAGAGTGGAGGCAGGATGAGAGAGAGAGAGAGAGAGAGAGAGAGAGAGCTGTGGTAGGAAACAAAGAAAGACCAAGAAGAGAGACTTAACAGAGCAAAACAACATCACCTCCACAATGGTAAACAAAAGATGAAAAGGGTGACGTAATGTTTCCCTCCCTCCCTCTCACCTCTCCACCCTCCTCCTCCTCCCTCCCTCTCACCCTCTCACCCCTCCCTCCCTCCCTCCTCCCTCTCACCCTCTCACCCTCCCCTCCCTCCCTCCTCACCCTCTCACCCCTCTCCCACCCCTCCCTCCCCTCTCACCCTCCCTCCCCTCCCTCCCCTCCCTCCCTCCCTCCCTCCTCCCTCCTCCCTCTCACCCTCCTCCCTCCCCTCCCCGGAGACTAGAGACCTCGAGACTAAGACCCACCCAGAGCCAGAGCCCCGGAGATTAGAGACCCCAGAGACTAGACTCCGGACACTAGAGACCCTCGGAGATACAGACCCCAGAGACTAAAACCCCCAGAGATTAGGAAACGTGGTGATTAGGGAGATTGGCGAATTCGATCTCCTCTTCCTTTCACCCCGGGGTACAGAGCGCTGGGTCGGCCGCTGTTCATTGTCCGCTGTACAATAACTCACCCACACACTCGGTCACCATTACAACCCTGTTTTAGTTTCCCGACCACCCGGAGGTGAGATGTGTTTCGCCTGTCTGTCTGTCTGTCTGTTTCCCTCTCTCTCTCTTTTTTTGACACACTTTCACCCTTACTCTGGGCAGTTTCAGCCTTACATAACCCAACTCAACCTTACATAATGTACTATAAGTCTGTGCTAACCTAACCTAACCTACTGTAACCTCAATATAGATTTTTTCAATCTTAATATTGGTAGAACAAATGCTGTCAACTTATACAGCCTTAACAACATCAACTTAGAGAAGTCGCCTTGTGAAAGAGACTTAGGGGTACTTGTAAGCCCGGACCTACGGCCTAGAAAACAGTGCGTTAATGTTCGAAATATGGCAAACAGAGTATTAGGTTTTATATCTAGAAGTGGAAGTAATAAGAGTGCAGAGGACTTATTGCCTAAATCTTGCGTAGTCAGGCCGCACCTCCATTATGTGGTTCAGTTCTGGTGCCTTATAGAATAGATATAAATTCACTGGAGTCGGTGCAGGAAGAATGACAAAAATGATTCCGGACTTAGAAACCTTCCATATCAAGATAGATTAAAGAAACTAAACATGCATTCCTGGAAAGACGAAGAGTGCGGGAGATATGATAGAAGTATTTAAGTGGGTGAAAGGAATCAATAAAGGCGATATAGATAAAGTTCTTATAATATCCGAGCAAGATAGGACTCGTAGCAACGGATTTAAGTTGGATAAGTTTAGGTTAAGGAGGAGATAGGAAGGAACTGGTTCACAAATAAGTTGACGAGTGGAACAAGCTTAACTTTGTAGTAAGTGCTGGAACGCTGGAAAGTTTTAAAAAGGGGCTGGACAGATTCATGGACGATAGAGAGTGGTAGTAACTCTCGACAGGAGCTGCCATGCACAGGCCAACCGGCCTATGCCAGACTCCTTATTTTCTTATGTTCTTAATATGACAGTAAAATCTTTCCTCTATAACATCATAATATATACAGTGAGACCTCTATATAACGGATCCTCGATATAACGGACTCCTCTATATAACGGATCCTCGATATAACGGACTTCCCTCTCCATATAGTCCGTTATACAGAGGTTTCACAGTATTCATATATAAAGCAACACGTTATATCTTAAAGCCCTCAGGTATAATTTTCACCCCTTTAAGTGAAGAAAATTAACAATACTAATTAATAACGAGAAAAAAAATGTTTATACCTGAATGACGAAGTGGAGATAAAAGGGTCGTTAACGCCTAATTACCACCCGATAGTTATCTGTTATAACGCAGATTAATGAAAGCTTAGAGCCCCGTTATAGCATGGTTTATGCTTGCTTAAACGACCCTGTAATAATGGTGATAAAACTCAGGCGTAATGTATTGACAAGGTAATGCGTTAGAACTGTCCCTGTGCTGTAAAGTATAGCTCAAGAGCGATATATATGGAAAAAATATATCCTACACTTTAGACCAGGGGTTTTCAAACTATGGGTCCCGACCCTTCAGTGGGTCGCGAAATAAATAAATTGGGTCGCAAAATAAAAATGGGTCGCGAAAATAAATAAGAAAATAAAAATAAATGCACCATAATTTAGGCTTGGTTATTGTAATGTACACTCCACAGTCTAGGAAGCGACTGCAAGAGAGCATTTCCTGATTCTTTCTTTACCTCTCATGTCATCGTTTTTGCGCAGAAAAATCGTAATCGTAGTTTTTCCCCGTAATCTAACCTAAGCTCATTTCATATCATTACACTTAGGGTTAATGGGTCGCAATTCAAATTTTGTTCTGGCTGTGTCGCAGTAAAAACGTTTGAAAAACACTGCTTTTAGACGACCCCCACCACCCTCCGTCACCTCCCTCCCCTCTCCCTCCCTCCTCCCTCCTTCTTACCCCTCACTTACCTCCCTCTCCTTCCTCCCCTCCCTTCTTACCCCCCCTCACTTACCTCCCTCCTCCCCTCCCTTCACCCACCCCCTCACCCCTCCCTCCTCCCTCCCTTCTTACCCCTCCCCTTACCTCCCTCCTCCTTCCTCCTCCCTTCTTACCCCCCCCCTCCCTTACCTTCCTCCTCCCTCCCTTCTTACTCCTCACTTACCCCTCCCTTCTCCCTCCTTCCCACCCCCCACCTTACCTCCCTCCTCCTCCCTTCTTAGCCCCTCACTTACCTCCCTCCTCCTCCTTCTTACCCCCCCCCCTCCCCACTTACCTTCCTCCTCCCTCCTTCTTACCCCCCCCTCACTTACCTCTCTCCCTCCCTCCCTTCTTACCCCCCTCCTTACCTCCTCCTCCCTCCTTCTTACCCCCCCCCCCTCCTTCCTTCCCCTCCTCCCTCCTTCTTACCCCCCCTCACCCCCCTCTCTCCCTCCCCTCCCTTCTTACCCCTCACTTACCTCTCCTCCTCCCCTTCTTACCCCCTCCTTACCTCCCTCCTCCCTCCCTTCTTACCCCCTCACTTACCTTCCCTCCTCCCCTCCCTTCTTACTCCCCTCCCTTACCTCCCTTCTCCCTCCTTCTTACCCCCCTCACCCTCCCTCCTCCCCTCCCTTCTTACCCCCTCACCTCCCTCCTCCCTCCCTTCTTACCCCCCCCCCACCTTCTCCCTCCTCCCTCCCTTCTTACCCCCCTCACCCCCTCTCCTCCCTCCCTTCTTACCCCCTCCTTACCTCCTCCTCCTCCCTTCTTACCCCCCTCCTTACCTCCCTCCTCCCTCCTTCTTACCCCCCCTCCTTACCTCCCTCCTCCCTCCCTTCTTACCCCCTCCTTCCTCCCTCCTCCCTCCTTCTTACCCCCCCTCCTTCCTTCTCCTCCTCCCTTCTTGCTCCCCTCCTTCCCTCCCTCTCCTCCTTCTTGCCCTCACTTGCCTCCTCCTCTCCTTCTTACCCCCCCTCCCTTGCCTCCCTCCTCCCTCCTTCTTCCCCCCTCACTTACCTCTCTCCTCCTCCTTCTTACCCCCTCACTTGCCTCCCTCCTCCTCCTTCTTACCCCCCCCCTCCCTTACCTCCTCCTCCCTCCCTTCTTCCCCCCCTCCCCTTACCTCCCTCCTCCTCCCTTCTTACCCCCTCCCCCTTCTCTCCCCCCTTCTTACTCCCCTCCTCCCCTCCTTCTCCTCCCTTCTTACCCCCTCCTTACCTCCCTCCTCCCTCCCTTCTTACCCCCTCCTTACCTTCCTCCTCCCTCCTTCTTACCCCCCCTCCCCTTACCTCTCTCCTCCCTTACCCCCCTCCCTTACCTCCTCCTCCTCCCATCTTACCTCTTACCTCCCCTTCTCCCTCCCTTCTTACCCCCCTCCTTACCTCCCCTCCTCCCTCCCTTCTTACCCCCCTCACTTACCCCTCTCTCCTCCCTCCTTCTTACCCCCTCACTTACCTCCCTCCTCCTCCTTCTTCCCCCCTCTTACCTCTCCTCCTCCTTCTTCCCCCCTCACTTACCTCCCTTCTCCCTCCTTCTTACCCCCCCCTCCTCCCTACCTTCCTCCTCCCTCCTTCCCCCCCTCCACTTACCTCCCTCCTCCCTCCCTTCTTACCCCTCCCTTACCTCCCTCCTCCTCCTTCTTACCCCCTCCTTACCTCTCTCTCCCTCCCATCTTACCCCCCTCCCTTGCCTCCCCTTCTCCCTCCTTCTTACCCCCCTCACCCCCCTCTCTCCCTCCCCTCCCTTCTTCCCCCCTCCCTACCTCCTCCTCCCTCCTTCTTACCCCCCTCCCCCCTCTCTCCTCCTCCTTCTTACTCTCCCTCCTTCTTATCCCCTCCTTCCTCCTCCTCCTCCTTTCCCTCCTCCTCCTTGTCCCCTCCTTACCTCCCTCCTCCTCCTTCTTACCCTCCTCATCTCCTCATCATCATCCCTCTTATCCACCCCCCTCCTTCCTCCTCCTCCTTGTCCTCCTTACCTCCTCCTCCTCCTTCTTGTCCTCCTTGCCTCCCTCCTCCTCCATTCTTCCCCCTCTTATCCCTCCTCCTCCTTCTTCCTTACCTCCTCCTCCCTCCCTTCTTCCTTCCTCCTCCTCCTCCTTCCTCCCCTCCTTTACCTCCCTCCTCCCTCCCTTCTTATCCCCCTCACCTCCTCCTCCTCCCCTTCTTATCCCCTTACCTCCCTCCTCCCCTCCCTTCTTGTCCTCCTTACCTCCTCCTCCCCTCCTTCTTGTCCCCTCACACCTCCTCCTCCCTTTCTTATCCCTCACTTACCTCCTCCTCCCTCCTTCTTACCCCTTTGTCCCCTCCTTCTTTACCTCCTTGCCTCCTCCATCATCATCATCATCATCATCATTCTTCCTCCTCCTTCCCCTTCCTCCTCCTTCCTTGTCCTCCTTACCTCCTCCTCCCTTCTTACCCCCTCCTTGCCTCCTCCTCCTCCATTCTTATCCCCTCACTTACCTCCTCCTCCTCCTTCTTACCCCCTCCCACCTCCTCCTCCTCCTTCTTCCCCCTCCTTACCTCCCTCCTCCTTCTTACTCCTTACCTCCTCCTCCTCCTCCTCCTTCACCTCCTCCTCCTCCCACCTCCCTCCTCCTCCTTCTTCCTCCTTCCCTCCTCCTCCTCCTCCTCCCTTCTTACCCCTCCCTCCCTCCCATTCTTCCTCCCCTCACCTCCTCCTCCCCTCCTTTCTCCTCCTCCTCTCCTTCTTCCTTACATGCATCCTCCTCCTCCTCCTCATTCTTCCTCCTTACCTCCTCCTCCTCCTTCTTGCCCCTCCTTGCCTCCTCCCTCCTCCTCCTCTGTTACCCTCACTTACCTCCTCCTCCTCCCTTCTTACCTCCCTCCTTACCTCCTCCTCCTCCTTCTCCTTCCTCCCTCCCTCCTCCTCCTCCTTCTTCCTTACCTCCCTCCTCCTCCTTCTTACCTCCTTCCTCCTCCTCCTCCTTCTTCCCACCTCCTCTCCCCTCCCTTCTTACCCCTCCTTACCTCCCTCCTCCTCCCCTTCTTACCCCTCCACCCTTCCCTCCCCTCCTCCCTCCCTTCTTGTCCCATCCCTTTACCTCCCTCCTCCCTCCCCTTCTTCCTTGTCCCTCCTCCTCCCTTCTTACCCATCATACATCATCTCTCATCATCATTGTTTACCCTCATCATCTTCCTTCTTCCCCCTCCTTGCCTCTCTCATCCTCCTTCTTCCCCCCTCCTTACCTCCTCCTCCCTCCTTCTTGCCCTCACTTACCTCCTCCTCCCTCCCTTCTTCCCCCTCCTTGCCTCCTCCTCCTCCTTCACCCCTCCTTTACCTCCTCCTCCTCCTTCTTCCCCCCTCCTTACCTCCTCCTCCTCCCTTCTTCCTCCTCCCTTCTCCCTCCTCCCTCCTTCTTACCTCCTCCTCCTCCCCTTCTTACCCCTCCTTACCTCCTCCTCCTCCCTTCTTCCCCTCCTTACCTCCCTCCCTCCCCTTCTACCTCCTCCCTCCTCCTCCTCCTTCCTTGCCTCCCTCCTCACTTACATCATCATTTTCT
>NW_024715972.1:0-17357 GCF_018991925.1 Homarus americanus | reverse complement strand
TAGAGGAGGCAGAGAGAGAGAGAAATGAAAGAGAGGAGAGAGAGAGAAAGAAAGAAATGCAGAGAGAGAGAGAGAGAGCAGAGGTAGTAGGAACGTTTCCTTGCCTATCCTGATATGGAAGGTTTCAAGTCCCGGAATCATTTTTGTCATTCTTCGCTGCACCGACTCTAGTGAATTTATATCCATTCTATAATAGGGCACCAGAACTGAACTGCATAATCGAGGGCCTGACTAGCGCAAGATATAGTTGCAATAAGACCTCTGCACTCTTGTTACTACAATTTCAGATATAAAACCAATACTCTCGTTTGCCTTATTTCGAACATTAACGTCAGGTAGGTCCAGGCTTACAAGTACCCCTAGGTCTCTTTCACAAGTCGACTTCTCTAGGTTGATGTTGTTAAGGCTGTATACATTGACAGTATTTGTTCTTCCAATATTAAGTACGCTGCACTTGCTGGTGTTGAATTTCATTTGCCATTTTTCAGACGTAGAATGATAAGATAATCTCCTGGTATAATTATAATGAGTTTTAAATAGACTCCAAGAGTTATTTTTGGATTGTTTAACCTCACACATTAAGAGAACTTCCGACACACACAACAGGTTTAAAATAAATGGAAAATTAACCGTTTATGTATGGAGATATTTCTATGAGTATGTGCGTGTATATGTATTATGTGTGTGTGTGTGTGTGTATGTGTATTTACATAATGATGTGCATGTATGTGTGAGTGTATTATGTGTGTGTGTGTGTGTGTGTGTGTGTGTGTGTGTGTGTGTGTGTGTGTATAAATAAGAGTGTATTCAGCGTGTGTATGTGAGTGTATTATGTGTGTGTGTATATTTAAATAAGGATGAGCATGTGTATTATCTGCGTGGGTGTATATTATGTACGTGTGTGTGTATTTATATAAGGGTGTGCGTGTATGTGTATTTGTGTTTATATAAGTATTTGTGTATGTGTGTGTGCCTGTGTGTTTATTTATATTTGTTTGTTTTGTTTTTGTTTTACGAGGATTAACCCACCAGGACAGGTCACTGACCCACAACGGGGCCTGGGGGAACGAAAATGTAATAATGATAATAATAATGATAATAATAATAACTATAGTAAATAAAATTTATAAAAACAAGAAATAATAATAAAATAATAATGATAATAATAACTCCGTAATAGTAGTACCTGCAATAAAAATAATAATAATAATAATAATAATAATAATAATAATAATAATAATAATAATAATAATAACAAAGAATTATAAATACAAAATGAAAAAGATCAAAGTGAGAAGCAATATATGTATGTTGTGTTGTCAATAGTAAGAGAAACAATTGAGACCCTGCAATTGTGTGTAAATGAGGCAGAAAGTCAGATGAGCAACCTGGGACTTGGTCACATATGGCAGCAGGGTCCACCATTAGACAACACATTATGCTTCCAGTATCTTCCCAGGCGGTAGTACCTCCCGTTTGGTAGCTGCCTAATACCTATATGAGCGCATGTGTCCGTATATTGGTGTGCATTTTCTTTTCTTTCCATGAACCAGGAAAATTTTTTTGTTTTGGTATGAGATATTTGAACATACACGTATGATTCTCTCTCTCTCCTGTACAACGATTCCATCTTTCTTCCGTCTTTTCTCTATTTTCTTCTTCCCTCTCGTTCTCACTTGTTTATCTCTCTTCTTTCTTTCTCTCTCATATACATATCTGTCTAACAAAAAACATTCTCATGCATTAGAATTTATATTTGTTTTTTCTTTATTCTCATTCCTCTCTCTCTATCTCCCTCCTCTTTCTCTCCTTTCTGTCTCTCTCTCTAGCTATCCTTTTCTCTCTCACTCTCTCTTTCTTTCTCTCCCCCTCTCTCTATATGTCTCTCCTTTCTCTCTATCTCCCCCTGTGGTAGTCCCGGCGGTTGACATACAGGCACCGTAAACATCTCTCGCTGTTCTCCGGTAAAAGGAATTTTATCGACAAGAGAGAACCACAAGCGGCCGAGATATGGCGGATCCGGCCACCCCCCCACCCCAGGCCATGGTTGACCCGGCCACTTTTCTCTTCGTCCACGTTAGACCTGGCCCCACTACCTTCCTCGGCAATGTTGTACCTGGCCACTTCCCTGTATGGCCATGTTGTACCCTGTCATTTCCCTCTTCGGTCACGTTGAAGCTGGCCACTTCTGTCTATGGTCATTATGAACCCGGCCACTTCCCTCTTCGGCCACGTTGGACCCAACCACCGAGCACTTCCCTCCAAGGCCATGGTGGACGCTGCCAATTCGTTCCACGGCCATGATGGACCCGGCCACCTCCATCATCAGCCTCGAGTAAACCCTCCACCTATAATGGCCATTTGCCAAAATAATAAAAATTCTTGAACAACACTCACCGGTGATCCAGAGAGAGAGAGAGAAAGAGAGAGAGAGAGAGAGAGAGAGAGAGAGAGAGAGAGAGAGAGAGAACATGATCTAACCATGACAAATAAATAAAACAATATCAACATATACGGTGTTAACTATATTACTGAGGTGTGAAAATAAAATACTTTCAGAACTGCGAATTCCAGGAAAAATCTTTACAGGAAGAGAATCTGCTGCCATTAGTGAGTATAGCGAGTACAGTGACGCAGTAACAGAGCACAGACGTTAGGCAATAGAGACACAACACTTTAAAGTACAGAGGAAATATTAAGTTTATTCTTAATGAGATGAGAGAACAAAATACCGGAATCTCTCTACAGCAGAATGAGAGACAAGAGGAGAACAGTATTGGTTAATCTTGTCAAGTACGTGAACTGTGAGGGAAGACCAATGAGAAGGTCTTGTCAAGAGTGAACTGTGTGGGAAGACCAATGAGAAGGTCTTGTCAAGTACGTGAACTGTGGGGAAGACCAATGAGAAGGTCTTGTCAAGTACGTGAACTGTGGAAGACCAATGAGAAGGTCTTGTCAAGTACGTGAACTGTGCGGGAAGACCAATGAGAAGGTCTTGTCAAGTACGTGAACTGTGCGGGAAGACCAATGAGAAGGTCTTGTCAAGTACGTGAACTGTGCGGAAGACCAATGAGAAGGTCTTGTCAAGTACGTGAACTGTGCGGGAAGACCAATGAGAAGGTCTTGTCAAGTACGTGAACTGTGCGGGAAGACCAACGAACTGTGCGGAAGACCAATGAGAAGGTCTTGTCAAGTACGTGAACTGTGCGGGAAGACCAATGAGAAGGTCTTGTCAAGTACGTGAACTGTGCGGGAAGACCAATGAGAAGGTGAACGAGGACGGCCGGAGTCAACATTATTAGCGACGGGAAAGAAGACACTAACATGAATATTTGATGAGAGAGATGAAGATTCAAGTGAGACTCAAGTTAAGACTCAGAGCCGGAGGACGATGTTTCATCTCAGCATCAAACAATGAAGCTCACAGAGAGATTTTAGGCGGTGATAGAAAAGGTTCAGTCAAGGTAAAAAAAATCGGATAAAAGCAAAAGTAAACATCTTGTAAAAGAGTTTGATGTATTCGAAGCAAAACGTCAGATCGAACACAAAATTCAGATCCAGTTTTCAGTGTTTTGGTGTTTGTTCAGCCCACAACCATAGTGAGTGTGAGAACTTAAATCACTTAGAACATAAGAACATAAGAAAATAAGGAGTCTGCAAAAGGCCGGTTGGCCTGTGCATGGCAGCTCCTGTCGAGAGTTTCTACCACTCTCTATCATCCATGAATCTATCTAGCCTCCTTTTGAAACTTTCCAGCGTTCCAGCACTTACTACAAAGTTGCTAAGCTTGTTCCACTCGTCCACCACCCTATTTGTGAACCAGTTCCTTCCTGTCTCCCTCCTAAACCTAAACATAACTAGCATGACCTCGTGAGGGGAAGAGGAAGTGACTGACGGCTTGCAGCGAAGACCAGCAGGAACTAGTGACATTATAACCCAACAAAGTCAGGGTCAAGTTGTACGTCTGTTGATATCGTCCTTCAGCACGACGGTGCCCTGGTACTGAACCCACACCAGCAGCGACACGCACAGACATGGCGTCACAATTTTAAGAAGATAATTAATAATTTTTCTTTTTAATAAAGTTAAAACTTTAATAATTTTGTTAATTGAATATTTTTACAATTAGTGCGGTGACTTTTTGTGTACTTTGGGGATGTTAATGGTCATATTTTGACCTATAGCGCCTTGACTTGACAGCCACAATGTTGGTAGTTTTTGTTTTTTCAAGAGACTTTAAAACTAACAAAGATTATTATTGTTTATTTGTGGGTTGGTAACTACTCCATGATATTTTTTTTGTTTTTTCTTTCATTTGTTATGTTGTTGTTTTAGTGGAATATATATACCTTGATAAGCAATAGATAATTTTACCTCCATGCGTCTCCATCTTTGTTTGTTTTCTTAGACGAGTTTCAACACGAATTCCTTCACATACTTTCTTCAAACATAGTCTCGTTGATTATCGCTTTTCAGGAAATATTTTATAAAACATTTGCATAATTTTTCTTAACGTTATCAATGGTTGCGCAGATAATTGTCAATATATTTATCTTAATTAATTGGCTCAACCATAAAAGGTAACATCTATTACCAAATTATCCGTTGCTGTTTTAACCGCTGTTAATTTCTTTCTGTTTCACCCGTTACCTGTTGACAAGCGCTTCCCATCCTCTAATAAAGTTTTAATTCTCTCGTACAGAAGATCACAAAGGGGTAAGTATTTTCCATGAACAGGTGAGAATTACTTAATTAACCTGCTGAATTTAACCATGATACCTGTGCCATCCATAACACAGGTGATATTGAATGTTAATTAACTTGCTAAATTTAATCATGATACCTGAGAACTTGGTTATAAAACATGAGTATGTATGACCATCTCTTTTGTGTGTGTGTGTGTGTGTGTGGCCACGACACTCTATGTACCTCACTGTCTCGTTTCTCTTCTTTATCTCTCTTACTGCTTTTATTTATCATCTCTCTCTCTCTCTCTCTCACATACGTACACTCTCTCTTTCTTCCTTTCTTTCTGATAATCTATATTCCGGTCTCTGTTTCTCCGTCTCTATCTCTAAGACTTTCTGTCTGTCTGTATGTCTGCCTGTCTGTCTGTCTGTCTGCCTCTTTCCTTGTCTTTGTGTCTCTCTGTCGCTCTGCCTCTATCTCTTTAGTGACGTGTCTCTTCTTCTCCTCTGTCTCCTTTATCTCTCTGGTGGTAACTTCCTTCTCCCCTGTCTCTCTCTATCTCTCTGGTGGCTGCAGGGAGAGATAGTCAGGTCCTGCTCACTGAGTTGTGTCTGGCTAACACATAAGTTTCCACTCAAGTGACAAGATAAACAGTAGGTGATCGATCCTGGCTTGACATCTGCTGAGAGAGAGAGAGAGAGAGAGAGAGAGAGAGAGAGAGAGAGAGAGAGAGAGAGAGAGAGACCTATCCTGAACCCTTGACAAGCTGTGACATATCAGCCATGACTGCAACACTACATGGATGTCACGGAGATGAGGTCTTACTTGTCACTATCATGTCATGTTCATGGTTGGTGCACTTAAGATTCTAGGTCGGAACTATTACCTGCTGCTCCTCCACCTTCAAGGACGACCGGAGGAATGGAGTGCGGTGGTTGAAGGAGGATATATAGGGTGACTTACTTTGCTCTGTCATCCTCAGAATCTCTCCCTCTAAGTTTTACATAAACAAATGCATTTACTTGTAACTTCATATATACGCAAATAAGTACATATAGAACTCTGATATAAAAGTGTATACATAAATAGACATAATTATACACATTATACACACACACACACACACACACACACACACACACACACACACACACACACACACACACACACACACACACACACACACACACACACGTACAAACAAACAAATAAAGCTAACCTAATCATATTAAACTTGTCCTACCTGCAGGGCTGAGTGAGCTGAACAAGATCATTCACTTATGTAAAACCAACCAGTACATTTTACTTATTGACTTTAACTCACGCCACACCTCTCCTAATTTACATCCACTTTACATAATCTTCACTAATTACTTTTTCATTTAAATAAGTATAGTATTTCACAGGTATTTCAACTAATTATTTCTTCGAGACAAAATAAAATAATTACTAAATGGACGAAAAATTAAAACGTAAAGGAAAAACAAAAAAATAAACTTAAAAGAATGATTAATGTGACTGTGAACTAGACCGACAGTAACCAGAAGCCAATGCTCCATTTACAGTAAACACAGCCCAAAGGAGTTATTTATACACGAGTGCTTTTGTTTTTTACAGCAGGTCTTCATTTACATGCCTGTGAGCCCCCATTTACACATTCTCTCAGTGTTTGAAGTGTGTGTGGGGGGGATAGATAAATAGATATATAGATAGATTAATAGAAATATAGATAAGCAAAAAAAAAAAGACACAAATATACAAATATAAACAGACAGACAGAGGGCATCAGTCATCAAATGAAGAAGTGTGCACCATTAAGCGGCAGGGAGCGAGTATTTCACTAAGGCGGGACCAGACACAAGACTTTAATTTAATTTTCGTGTCTTCGTCTCTTATTTACAGCTGAGAGTGCAAACTTGAGAGTGACTTTGGAGATATGAGGTGCTGGGGACCGTATCTGGGATCATTTTAAAAAGAATATCTCTCTTTTGGTGTGATGGTTGAGTGAATACAACGTTCATATCCTGTGCTAAACCTCGCTGGTTCACACCCAAGGGCACCCGAAGCCACTACTGTAAAGGAGCACCTTACTTTACGCTTGAGGAAATGAAAGAGTGTCGAGTGCCGTGCCGTTCATATGGAAACTACTTACAACAGTTGGTCTAGACATAGCAACTTGTGTATATTTGTGAATACGTAAATAGATAGAGATAAATAACAATGACGGCAAACAGATAGATAGATAACAGTGATAGATAAAGCTACAGCGTGGTACCTGAAGGTATTACTGTATTGTACAAACTATCTCCTGCCAAGTGTAATTTATGGGACAGAACTGTAACGCTGCTGGTCCACTGTATTGTTATTTTACTGTAACATTGTAACATTGTATCCCTGTGTATAATGGTGACAGTATTACGTTATAAAAATAAAATAATATGTCTGTTTGTCTGTCTGTCTGTCTCTCTGTCTGTCTATATACACCAGATAATGTAGTCATGACCACATGGCACTCGTATAGCAGGTCAGAGGTCAGAGCAACTCCAGGTTCATGAAACAACGATTCTCATGACAACTTTTATTAAGTAAAAAATAAAAGACCATTTAAAAAAAACCCAGAAAAAAGTATCACTGAAATGCAATATTAAACAGGGAGAGAGGGTTAATATAGTGACTAGTTTTGGTTCACTCGTTCTGATGAGCGCTGACACAGGATACGCCAACAGTGTAGTGATATGAGCAATGTTTGTCATGTTGGCGGTAGTGTCGTCATGTCAGCGCTGAGATAACATGACCACTGTGTTGAGAGCTGGCATAGGATGTGTTTAACTCTGAGGAGTCAGCAGTACAGTTTTTGAATGCTGACAGAGTGTATGTCAGCACCGTCACGATCACTAGCACTCTGGGTCGCCTTGTTAACACGTTCCTTTGTAAGTCTGGGAGTCCAAGATGCCATCAGTCTTCTCACCTGCGAATGACAAAGAGAATATTGACGTATGTTCAGGTGGTTCAGGGGACATATGACTCAAACTCCACCACTGCACGGGAAGTATTCGAATAACAATGTAACTCCATAGTGAGTAGGGGATATAATAACCTTTTGTGAGTTAATGATGATGGAGTAACATCAGTCAGTGAATTTTACAGTCTTTTTATTTAATTTTGTAAAATAAATAACGGAGAGAGAGAGAGAGAGAGAGAGAGAGAGAGAGAGAGAGAGAGAGAGAGAGAGAGAGAGAGAGAGAGAGAGAGAGAGAGAGAGAGAGTCTTACACTCACTTTGTGACACACGTCAGTATGTATCTCCCTGGAGAGCCTCGACATCCAGCGTCCTAGAGCCTCATCTTCACTGGTCAACATCGGGGCTATGTGGAGGTGTCTCCTGGCGGCCCAAATCATGGGGTCAGGACAGAATAGGAACAGAGGAGCATGTGTCCCCTGGGGAACACCACTGCTGAATCACTACTGCCTCCTCCAGTACCCCTTGGCTACCTCCTGCGGGGTGCAAGGATAAACTAGGAACAGAGGATGCCATTCCTGCGGAACACCACTGCTGGGCCCTCATCGCCTCCTCCAGTGCTCCCTGGCTACCTCCGTCAGGGGGTAAGCTCAAACTGTGAACCGAGGAGGATGGCACCCCTGCAGAGCACCAATGTGGGATGGTCACCGCCTCCTCCAGTGCCCCGTGGCTTCCTCCCGCTGCGTGTAACGATAATCTGGGAATAAAAGGGGACTCCATCCCTGTGGAACACCACTGTGGGGTCGTCACCGCCTCCTCCACTTGACAGCCGAGGCTCGTAGGTACTGATGATAAGTCCACATGAAGGGTCTGGAAAACTGATAACATAGTCGTGTTACAGAAATGAGTTACTGTTGGGTTTTAGTATGAGTGAGGACATCTTAGTTATATTGCAGAGATACATAACTCCCCTGAGGTCGTTTAAGCACTGAGAAGCTTATGTTTCTCTTGGTCGATATTATATGTGAACCAGAATCTCGTAAACACCATAACAGCTTGCTACGAGTACAAGGCTGGCGAATGGTCGTCTGGCTCAACTTACATAAACATTGATGGATGAAGGAAAACGTCAGGCGATGGTGACTGCTTGTACTAGCGAGGTGTTTATGGTATAGGCCTGAGTGTGCTGTGAGACTCGTCTTATGGTGTTGATAGTGTACTGACAGTGACTCTAATGTTCAGTAGCTCAGAGGCTTTATATGTGGGTGCTTGTTCGCGCAGGTGCGTGTCTGTACAGTACGTCTGTGTGTGCGTACTATGTGTTTATAAATGCCCGTGTGTGTGTGTGTAGGTATGTCGGCATTGTCGCCCACGTATCAGGGAAACGAAAGTCAACATTGACATACACAATATACATGTGTATAGACGAGCATAAACATTGATCATCGTGTATGAATCCCAAACAATTTAGTTGATTAACGTGGCCATAGAGCGGCCGCTTCCATTACTGGCCGGGATGATGGTGTTCACAGTGTCAACAAACATTCAACACAAAAACGCTTAAACGTTTTATTGTCATGATAGCTGTAATAGGCGAGTCAATTATGAAGGTCACCTGGCGTGTACTGCTGCAGTAAATAAACAAAGAATTGGTAGATGATGTTTTGTGATAAACTCTGTTACTCACTTTTATCTTCTATTGCTATTACCGATTATCGCAGGACTTATTTCATGAGTTTCTATTTTTCACTTTTTGCGAATTCCATATTTATTCGTTCATATCTGTCAAACGCTGAAAGGTTTTGATGACCGGTGTTCATTATCGTTCTGGCTGGGTGAAAATGTTGAACACAGAAATATTTTGGAGGCGATGAAGGTCACAGGTCAGAGGTCAGGTATTTTACGTTTCAAACACGTAAACTTATTCTTACTTCTTCACTTATAATATACTAACACAACCAATGACCCCTCAGTTACTCTCGCTCACCCCTCATCTAAGAAGGCAAACGTGAACACTGCTTCCCTGTTGACGCTATGTAGTAAATAGTTCTGTGCTTCGCCTTCACAGGATGTAATGAGGTACCCTTTTGAAGAAAAAATCCATATATATATATATATGTATAAACGACAGCCACTCACCCCCTGACGGAGACATGATGATCCTCCCAATACTGGCCAGATATTATGTAAATAATATTGATAATTTGTTAACGGAATATCCTTCCTTCCTTCCTTAGGCTTTAGTAAGCCCCTTTATAATATTTATACTGTATATACTTGTGACACTTGCCAGATGCTTCTGGTGTTATTGTACAGGGGTACCTAGTGACAGCACTAGGATCCCGCTTCCTCTATCAAGGAATAAAATATTGAAATTGAAATTGAACTCCAGCCAGACATAATATACAAATATTTGTTCAAGTGACACCGACTCCTGTGTGCTGATGCAAATAATCGTCTATCATCAAGTGACACAAGAATTACCAGCTGAAACAGCTGATGGTGATGTATGTATATATATTTGTATATTATGTCTGGCTGTCGTTTATGTTTATATATATATATATATATATATATATATATATATATATATATATATATATATATATATATATATATATATATATATATATATATAATGTGTGTGTGTGTGTATTAATGTACACATATTAATATCGCCCCAACACCTAGATCACGCTATATATTTCTGTTTATTTCCACGATTTGTTATTACTTCATAAAGCTCTACGGAGTTCGTTCAATGTTGTTACCAGGCGGGAGTCTGCTCCACTGTGGCGGCACGCTCTCAGCTTAAGGCCACCTGTCTGTTCGTGGTGTAGGGGTGTACAGCTCCACTGTCATAGGGTTAGTTTAACCTGAGGTGGCTATATGTGACTGCCTCACTAGCACTTTAAACATCCATATCTTCTCTAACACATCTGCTTTACCTCACACACCTGCCCTGCACCACACATCTGTTATCACTCACATACTTGTTCTCCACCACACCTGTCGTCCACACATCTGTCACCCTACATACGTGACTCACCTGATGTGTGAACCATCGTCGTCGCCTCCGGTAGCGCCATCTGTAGAGAGAGAGAAGACTACCTGAACCATGACTACTATCACCACCACCACAACCATTCACAATCACCACCACCACAACTATGACCACCACCACAACCATGACCACAATCACCACCACCACAACCATGACCACCACCACAACCATGACCACAATCACCACCACCACAACCATGATCACAATCACCACCACCACAACCATGACCACAATCACCACCACCACAACCATGACCACCACCACAACCATGCCCATCACCACAACCATGACCATTATCACCACCATGACCACTCATCACCACCACCAACCATGACCACAATCACCACCACCACAACCATGACTACTATCACCACCACCACAACCATGACCACAATCACCACCACCACAACTATGACCACCACCACAACCATGACTACTATCACCACCACCACAACCATGACCACAATCACCACCACCACAACTATGACCACCACCACAACCATGACCAATCACCACCACCACAACCATGACTACTATCACCACCACCACAACCATGACCACAATCACCACCACCACAACCATGGACTACTATCACCACCACCACAACCATGACCACAATCACCACCACCACAACTATGACCACCACCACAACCATGACCAATCACCACCACCACAACCACGACCACCACCACAACCATGACCACAATCACCACCACCACAACCATGACCACAATCACCACCACCACAACCATGACTACTATCACTACCACCACAACCATGACCACCACCACAACCATGACCACAATCACCACCACCACAACCATGATAACTATCACCGCCATCACAACAATGACCACTATCACCACCACCACAACCATGATCACTATCACCACCACCACAACCATGACCACTATCACCACCACCACAACCATGACCACTGCCACCACCACCACAACCATGACTACCACCACAACCATGACCACCACCACCACCACAAACCATGATCACCACCACCACCACCACAACCATGACCACTACCACCACCACCACCACCACAACCATGACCACAATCACCATCACCACAACCATGATCACAATCACCACCACCACAACCATGACCACAATCACCACCACCACAACCATGACCACCACCACAACCATGCCCATCACCACAACCATGACCATTATCACCACCATGACCACTATCACCACCACCACAACCATGACCACAATCACCACCACCACAACCATGACTACTATCACCACCACCACAACCATGACCACAATCACCACCACCACAACCATGACCACCCCACACAACCATGACTACTATCACCACCACCACAACCATGACCACAACTCACCACCACAAAACCATGACCACCACCACAACCATGACCAATCACCACCACCACAACCATGACTACTATCACCACCACCACAACCATGACCACAATCACCACCACCACAACCATGACTACTATCACCACCACCACAACCATGACCACAATCACCACCACCACAACTACACCACCACCACAACCATGACCACAATCACCACCACCACAACCACGACCACCACCACAACCATGACCACAATCACCACCACCACAACCATGACCACAATCACCACCACCAAAACCATGACTACTATCACTCACCACCACAACCATGACCACCACCACAACCATGACCACAATCACCACCACCACAACCATGATAACCATCACCGCCATCACAACAATGACCACTATCACCACCACCACAACCATGATCACTCATCACCACCACCACAACCATGACCACTATCACCACCACCACAACCATGACCACTGCCACCACCACCACAACCATGACTACCACCACAACCATGACCCACTATCACCACCACCACAACCATGATCACCACCACCACCACCACAACCATGACCACTACCACCACCACCACCACCACAACCATGACCACAATCACCATCACCACAACCATGGCCACCACCACAACCATGACCACAATCACCACCACCACAACCATGACCACAATCACCACCACCACAATCAGACTTCACATCACCACCACCACAACCATGACCACCACCACAACCATGACCACTGCCACCACCACCACCACAACCATAACCACTATCACCACCACCACAACACCACCATCATCACTACCACCACAACCACCACATCACCACCATCACGACCATCACTACTACTACCATCACAAATCACTACTACCACCATCACAACCATCACTACTACCACCATCACAACCATCACTACTACCACCATCACAACCATTACTACCACCATCACAACCATTACTTCCACCATCACAACCATTACTACCACCATCACAACCACTACTACCATCATCACAACCATCACTACAACCACCATCACAACCATTACTACCACCATCACAACCATCACTACTACCACGATCACAACCATTACCACCATCACAAATCCATTACTACCACCATCACAAACCATTACTACCACCACCACCACAACCATTACCAAACCACCATCACAACCATCACTACTACCACCATCACAACAACACAACCACCATCACAACCATCACTACTACCACCATCACAACAATTACTACCACCATCACAAACCATCACTACTACCACCATTACAACCATCACTACTACCACCATCACAACCATTACTACCACCATCAAACCATTACTACCAGTCACAACCATTACTACCACCATCACAACCATTACTACTACCACCACCACAACCATTACCACAACCACCAATAAATCCATACTACCACCACCACCTCACCACAACCACACCACAACCACCATCACAAATCCACACCTTCAACACCATCACCACCAACCACCACATCTGGTACCTACACTGTTCTGTTGTCCTCTGTTTTCCACAGTCTGAACGTAAACAGGTGTAAAGGATACACACACACACACCCCACACACACACACACACAAACACACACACACAACAACCCCCACACCACACACACACAAACACACACACACAACCCCACACACACACAACCCCTGCACACACACACACACACACACACACACACACACACACCCCACACACACACACACACACACACACACACACACACACACACACACACACACACACACACCCCACACACACACACACACACCCCACACACACACACACCCCACACACAGACACACACACACACACACACACACACACACACCCCACACACACACACACACACCCACACACCCACACACCCCACACACACACACACACACACACACACACACACACACACACACACACAACCACACACACACACACACACACAAACACACACCCCACACCACACACACACACACACACACACACACACACACACACACACACACACACACACACACACACCCCACACACACACACACACACCCCACACACACCCACACACACACACACACACACACACACACACACACACACCCCACACACACACACACACACCACACACCCCACACCCCACACACACACACACACACACCCACACACACACACACACACACACACACACACACACACACACACACACACACCACACACACACACACACACACACACACACACACACACACCACACACACACACACACACACCCCACACACACCCCACACACACACACACACACACACACACACACACACACACACGTGGATGACGTGGAAACCAAGTGGATAAACTATACCAACACCACCACTCTTCCCGAGTCCGTCGATCTCACCCAGCTGACTTGCCCTGATCACACCTCGATCAGAGCCTTTCCTCAATGACCACATCCACAGGTCACTTGCAACAGAGTCATACGAACACGCACTGCAAAGAAGTCCCACTACCCAACCAAATTACAACACCTGAAGCAGACCAACATCAGTCATGGTATGGTAAGCTTAAGAACTCTGTGGACTAAACAATATGACACACCCTCCCTTCCTAGCCATCTCACATTAATGTTGACGCAGTTGAGCAAACAAATAACCATTTCGCACTATATGCCAGACGCTCCCCGGCTTGACACCACCACTTCCCTGCTTACTACCAGCCCCTTCCCACTGACTTAGTAGAAGAATTTGACGTAGCAAAACGCCTGGACAAACTAAAATTAAAACGCTCTTACCACCCCATTGACTTACTAATGAAACTCTTCAAGGAGTTCTCCCTGAGCTAAACCCTCTGCTCCATCACACCAGTCAAGCCAGATGCCCATGACCTCAGCAATTTGGCAACATGAAAACTTCCTCCACCACTCACTGTCTTGTCAGCTCTCGATCACACATACCGCCATCCGGAGAAACGAAAAACGTCTGTAGCTGCCTGCCTTCATTGATTCACTAAAGCGTCTGACCTAGTCGACCACAACATAATCAAATGCTGACCTCGGGCTTCGAGAAGTCTCACACCATGGCTTGCAGTGACTCCAGGACGCCAAGTTGTACGCCTGAGGGGCTGTCCCCACCTTCAGTCACTCACCTGTGGCGTCCCCCATGGGACTCACTCTGCTTCCTTATGCTCATCAATGATGCCCTAAGAGAAACCCCTGCTCGCTGGAAATATGTCGACTCCACCATTGGGATCTCAACAATTCTGCTCCCAACTATACCGCCCTTCAGGATTGAACAGTCTGCACCAACTCACCATGTCACCATCAACCATACCACACATCTCATGCACACTCAACCTCCTCCGACATTGTCCCACCTCCTTCCATTTCCTTGGTCACCCGAACACACCCAGGTTGCAGATTCCACGAATCCTCAACACCATACAAACAAACCAAATTGAAACCACACCGCCAGTGGTCAACCTCCAGCTCTGCCCCCACCTCCTCCGCCGACTCAAGTCCTCGGAGTTCCTGCACATGAGCCCCAGTGTATACACACATACATTCCCAAGCCCACCCATGCCTCCCCACCTGGTCTTCCTCCCTAAATGCCACACACAACGAACACCTAGAAAAGTGCAAAGAGAAAATGCAAGATTATTCTCTCCTACCCACATCCATCAAAGCGCCAACACACTGACCCTTTCTGACCTCACTGACCATCACGCCTCATCTGCAACTTGGTACACCATCCCGACACCGGGTCCCCACACACCTGGAGATCCCCTGCCCTGAATCTGCTGTTCGACACCACAACCAAGATCCAGCCCATTGCACGAATCTGGATCGCTATAAGAACAGCCTAGTCCCAACCATTGACACAACATGTTAAATCAATTCCCAAACACTGCTCCACTTTGATCCCCATCTCAACCCATTCCCCAACATGTAACTGTCTTCCCCACGCTGCTCTTCCAATAAACCACACCACACACACACACACACACACACACACACACACACACAACCCCCACACACACCCTGCACACACACACACACACACACACCCCACACACACACACACACACACACACACACACACACACACACACACACACCTCACACACACACACACACACACCACACACACACACACAACCACACACACACACACATCCCCACACAACCCCACACACACACCACACACACACAACCCCCCACACACACACACCCCACACTAACCCCACAACACACACA
Source organism: Homarus americanus (assembly GCF_018991925.1). NCBI lineage: Eukaryota > Metazoa > Arthropoda > Malacostraca > Decapoda > Nephropidae > Homarus > Homarus americanus. Next base: position 1,005 of record NW_024715972.1, on the reverse strand, counting down.
CACACAACCCCACACACACACCCCACACACAACCCCACACACACACACACACACACACACACCTCACACACACACACACACACCCCACACACCCCACACACACACACACACACACACACACACACACACACACACACACACACACACACACACACACACACCCCACACACACACACACACCCCACACACACCCCACACACACACACACCCCACACACACACACACACACACACACACACACACCCCACACACACACACACACCCCACACCACATCCCCACACACCCACACACACACACACCCCACACACACACAACACACCCCACACACCCCACACACACCCCACACACACACACACACACACACACCCCACACCCCACACACACCCCACACACACACACACACACACACACACACACCTCACACACACTGCACACACACACACACACACCAACCACACCAACACACCACACACACACATCCACACACACACACACACACACGTATCAACACACACACACACACACACACACACACACACACACACACACACACACACACACACACACACACACACACACACACCACACACACACACACACACCCACACACCACACACACACACACACACACACACACACACACACACACACATCACACACACACACACACACACACACACCCACACACACACCACACACACACACACACACACACACACACACACACACACACACACACACACACACACACACCACACACACACACACACACACACACACACACACACCACACACACACACACACACACACACACCACACACACACACACACACACACACACACACACACACACACACACACACACACACACACCTCACACACACACACACACACACACACACACACACACACACACACACACACACACACACCCCACACCATAATCATGTGGTTACTTGAAAATACCATGATAATACGTAACTGGAACGAAGTAATAAATGAT
>NW_024715971.1:0-10710 GCF_018991925.1 Homarus americanus | reverse complement strand
AAGTCCCCTGATCAAGTATAACAAAGTCCTCTGGTTGAGTATAACAAAGTCCCTGATCGAGTATAAAAAAGTCCCCTGATCGCATATAACAAAGTCCACTGGTCGAGTATAACAAAGCCCCCTTATCGAGTATAACAAAGGCCCCTCATCGAGTATAACAAAGTCCCTGATTGAGTATAACAAAGTCTCCTGATCGAGTATAAAAAAAGTCCCCTGATCGTGTATAACAAAGTCCCCTGGTCAAGTATAAGAAAGTCCCCTGATCGAGTATAACAAAGGCCTCTCATTGAGTATAACAAAGTCCATTGGTCAAGTATAAAAAACTCTCCTGGTCGAGTATAACAAAGTCCCCATATCGAGTATAACAAAGGCTCCTCATCGAGTATAACAAAGCTCCCTGGACGAATATAACAAAGTCCCCTCATCGAGTATAATAAAGTCCCTGATCGAGTATAACAAAGTCCCCTGGTCCAATATAACAAAGACCCTGATCGAGTATAACATATCCCCTCATCGAGTATAACAACGTCTCCTGGCGCAGTATAACAAAGGCCCCTCATGGATTATAACAAAGTCCATTGATCAAGTATAAATAAGTCCCCTGGTCGAGTATAACAAAGGGCCCTCATTGAGTAAGACAAAGTCCTTTGATCGAGTATAACAAAGTCCCCTAATCCTAGTATAACAAAGCCCACTGGACGATTATAACAAAGACCCCTGAACCGAGTATAGCAAAGTCCCCTGATCGAGTATAACAAAGCCTCCTCATCGAGTATAACAAAGTCCCCTGATCGAGTATAACACAGCCCCCTGCTCGAGTATAAGAAAGTCCCCTGATCGAGTATAACAAAGTCCCCTGATCGAGTATAACAAAGGCCCCTGATCGAGTCTAAAAAAGGCCCCTCATCGAGTATAACAAAGTCCCCTGATCTAGTATAACAAAGGCCCCTAATCGAGTATAACAAAGTCCCTTGTTCGAGTATAACAAAGTCCGGTGATCCTGTATAACAAAGGCCCCTGGTCGAGTATAACAAAGTCCCCTCATCGAGTATAACAGAAGTCCCTTGATCGAGTATAACAAAGTCCCCTGGTCGAGTATAACAAAGTTTTCTAATCACGTATAACAAAGGCCCCTGGGCGATTATAACAAAGTCCCCTGGTCGAGTAAAACAAAGTCCCCTGATCAAGTACAACATATCCCCTGACCGAGTATAAAAAAGTCCTCTTGTCGAGTATAACAAAGTCCCGTGATCGAGTATAACAAAAACCCCTGGTCGAGTATAACAAAGCCCCCTCATCGAGAATAACAAAGGCCCCTCTTCGAGTATAACAAAGTCCCTGATTGAGTATAACAAAGTCCCCTGATCGAGTATAACATAGTCCTCTTGTTGAGTATAACAAAGTCCCCTGATCGAGTTTAAAAAAGTCCCCTGATCGTGTATAACAAAGTCCCCTGGTCAAGTAAAAGAAAGTCCCCTGATCGAGTATAACAAAGGCCCCTCATTGAGTATAACAAAGTCCATTGGTCAAGTATAAAAAAGTCCCCTGGTCGAGTATAACAAAGTCCCCATATCGAGTATAACAAAGGCTCCTCATCGAGAATAACAAAGCCCCCTGGACGAATATAACAAAGTCCCCTCATCGAGTATAATAAAGTCCCTGATCGAGTAAAACAAAGTCCCCTGGTCCAATATAACAAAGACCCTGATCGAGTATAACATATCCCCTCATCAAGTATAACAACGTCTCCTGGCGCAGTATAACAAAGTCCCCAGATCGAGCATAACAAAGTCCGCTGATCGATTATAACAAAGTCACCTGGTCGAGTATAACAAAGGGCCCTCATAGAGTAAGACAAAGTCCTTTGATCGAGTATAACAAAGTCCCCTGATCCTAGTATAACAAAGCCCACTGGACGAGTATAACAAAGACCCCTGAACCGAGTATAACAAAGTCCCCTGAGGGAGTATAACATATCCCCTGATCGAGTATAACAAAGTCCCTGGTGGAGTATAACAAAGTCCCCTGGTCGAGTATAACAAAGTTTTCTAATCGAGTACAACAAAGGCGCCTGGTCGAGTATAACAAAGGCCCCTCATGGAGTATAACAAAGTCCATTGATCAAGTATAAATAAGTCCCCTGGTCGAGTATAACAAAGTCCCCTGATTGAGTTTAACAAAGTCCCCTGGTCGAGTATAGCAAAGTCCCCTAATCGAGTATAACAAAGCCTCCTCATCGAGTATAACAAAGTCCCCTGATCGAGTATAACGAAGCCCCATGCTCGAGTATAACAAGGTCCCCTGATCGAGTATAACAAAGGCCCCTGATCGAGTCTAAAAAAGGCCCCTAATCGAGTATAACAAAGTCCCCTCATCTAGTATAACAAAGGCGCCTCATCGAGTCTAACAAAGTCCCCTTATCGAGTATAACAAATTCCCCTTATCGAGTAGAACAAAGTCTCCTTATCGAGTATAAAAAAATCCCATGGTCCAGTATAACAAAGTCCGCTGATCGAGTGTAAAAAAGTCCCCTGGCCCAGTATAACAAAGCCCCCTGGACGAGTATAACAAAGTCCCATTATCGAGTATAACAAAATCCGGTGATCGAGTATAACAAAGGCCCCTGGTCGAGTATAACAAAGTCCCCTGATCGAGTATAACAAAAGTCCCCTGATCGAGTATAACAAAGTCCCCTGATCGAGTATAACAAAGCCCCCTGATCGAGTATAACAAGTCCCCTAATCGAGTATAACAAAGTCCCTGATCGAGTATAACATATCCCCTCCTCGAGTATAACAAAGTCTCCTGTTGGTATATAAAACCCCCAGATCGAGCATAACAAAAGTCCATTGGTCAAATATGCTAGAGATCCACTGATCGAGTATGACAAAGTCTCTGATTATTTACTAAAGAATACACTTGTCGGTATAACAAAGTCCCCTGATCGAGTATAACAAATTCCCCTTATCGATTATAACATAGTCCCTGACCGAGGATAACAAAGGCCTCTGGTCGAGTATAAAAAAATCCCCTAGTCGAGTATAACAAAGTCCCCTGCTCGAGAATAACAAAGTCCCCTGATACTAGTATAACAAAGTCCCCTGACCGAGTATAAAAAAGTCACAACTGGCCCAGTATAACAAAGTCCCCATATCGAGCATAACAAAGTCCCCTGATCGATTAAAACAAAGTCTCCTGGTCGAGTATAGCAAAGGGCCTTGATCGAGTAAGACAAAGTCCCCTGATCGAGTATAACAAAGCCCCCTGGACGAGTATAACAAAGTCCCCTGACAGAATATAACAAAGGCCTCTGGTCGAGTATAACAAAGTCCCCTGGTCGAGAATAACAAAAGTCCCTGATCTGAGTATAATAACAAAAAGAAACCCCTTATCGAGTATCAAAGTCATTGTTAAAATATAGGAAAAGTTCACTCATCGAGTATAACAAAGTCCCCCGATCGAGTATAACAAAGTCCCCTGGTTAAGTATAAGAAAGTCCCCTAATCGAGTATAACAAAGTCCCCTGGTCAACTATAGCAAAGTCCATTGGTCAAATATAGGAAAGTCCACTGATCGAGTATGACAATGTCCCCTGATTAATTATAAAAAAGTTCCCTTGTCGAGTATAACAAAGTCCCCTGATCGAGTATAACAAAGTCCCCTGGTCGAGTATAACAAAGCCCCCTCATCGAGTATTACAAAGGCCCCTCATCGAGTATAACAAAGTTCCCTGATTGAGTATAACAAAGTCCCCTGATCGAGTATATCAAAGTCCTCTTGTTGAGTATAACAACGTCCCTGATCGAGTATAAAAAAGTCCCCTGATCGCATATAACAAAGTCCCCTGGTCGAGTATAACAAAGCCCCCTCATCGAGTATAACAAAGCCCCCTCATCGAGTATAACAAAGGCCCCTAATCGAGTATAACAAAGTCCCCTAATCGAGTATAGCAAAGGCCCCTCATTGAGTATAACAAAGTCCATTGGTCAAGTATATAAAAGTCCCCTGGTCGAGTATAACAAAGTCCCCTGATCGAGAATACCAAAGTCCTCTGGTCGAGTACAAAAAGTCCCCTGATGGAGTATAACAAAGTCCCCTGATCGAGTATTACAAAGTCCCCAGATAGAGTATAACAAAGGCCCTTCATCGAGTATAACAAAGTCCATTGGTCAAGTATAAAAAAGTCCCCTGGTCGAGTTTAACAAAGTCCCCTGATCGAGTATAACAAAGTCCCCTGGTCGAGTATAGCAAAGTCTCCTGATCGAGTATAACAAAGCCTCCTCATCGAGTATAACAAAGTCCCCTGCTCGAGTATTAGAAAGTCTCCTGATCAAGTATAACAAAAGTCCCCTGATCGAGTATAACAAAGGCCCCTGATCGAGTCCAAAAAAGGCCCCTCATCGAGTATAACAAAGTCCCCTGATCTAGTACAACACAGGCCCCTGATCGAGTATAACAAAGGCCCCTCATCGAGTATAACAAAGTTCCCTGATCGAGTATAAATAAAGCTGACTATAATCGAGTATAAATAAATTCGCTCGGTCGAGTATAAATCTTTAGTCCCCGTTTGATGCCCTTAACAAAATCCGTGGATTGAGTATAAGTAACAAAGCGTTCCTGATCGAGTATAACATATCCCCTGATCGAGTATAACAAAGTCTCCAGGCCCTGTATAACAAAGTCCCCAGATCGAGCATAACAAAGTCCCCTGATCGATTATAACAAAGTCACCCAGACCGAGTATAAGAAAGGCCTCTGGTCGAGTATAGCAAAGTTCCCTGGTCGAGAATAACAAAGTCCCCTGATCCTAATATAACAAAGCCCCCTGGAAGAGTATAACAAAGTCCCCTGATACAGTATAACAAAGTCCCCTGATCGAGTATAACATATCCCCTGATCGAGTATAACAACGTTTCCTGACCTAGTATAACAAAGTCCCTAGATCAAGCATAACAAAGCCCCCTGGACGAGTATAACAAAGTCCCCTCATCGAGTATAACAAAGTCCCCTGATCGAGTATAACAAAGTCTCCTGGTCCAGTATAACAAAGTCCCCTGATCGAGTATAACATATCCCCTCATCGAGGATAACAACGTCTCCAGGCGCAGTATAACAAAGTCCCCAGATCGAGCATAACAAAATTTCCTGATCGATTATAACAAAGTCCTCTGGTCGAGTATTACAAAGGGCCCTCATCGAGTAAGACAAAGTCCCCTGATCGAGTATATCAAAGTCCCCTGATCCTATTATAACAAAGCCCAATGGACGAGTATAACAAAGTCCCCAAATCAAGTATAACAAAGTCCCCTGATCGAGTATAACATATCCCCTGATCGAATATACCAAAGTCGTCTGCTCAAGCATAAGAAAGTCCCCTGATCGAGTATAACAAAGGCCCCTCATCGAGTATAACAAAGTCCATTGGTCAAGTATAAAAAAGTCCCCTGGTCGAGTATAACAAAGTCCCCTGATCGAGTATAACAAAGTCCCCTAGTCGAGTATAGCAAAATCCCCTGATCGAGTATAACAAAGCCTCCTCATCGAGTATAACAAAGTCCCCTGATCGAGTTTAACACAGCCCCCCGCTCGAGTATAAGAAAGTCCCCTGATCAAGTATAACAAAGTCCACTGATCGAGTATAACAAAGGCCCCTCATCGAGTCCAAAAAAGGCCCCTCATCGAGTATAACAAAAGCCCCTGATCTAGTATAACACAGGGCCCTGATCGAGTATAACAAAGGCCCCTCATCGAGAATAACAAAGTTCCCTGATCGAGTATAACAAAGCCGCCTAATCGAGTATAACAAAGTCCCCTGGTCGAGTATAACTTGGTCCCCTGTTTGAGTCTAACAAAATCCGGTGATCGAGTATAACAAAGGCCCCTGGTCGAGTATAACAAAGTCCCCTGATCGAGTATAACAAAGCCCCCTGGACGAGTATATCAAAGTCCCCTGATCGAGTATAACAAAGTCCCTGATCGAGTATAACAAAGTCCCCTGATCGATTATAACAAAGTCCCCTGGTCGAGTATAACAAAGTCCATTGGTCAAGAATAAAAAAGTACCCTGGTCGAGTATAACAAAGTCCCCAGATCGAGTATAACAAAGGCCCCTCATCGAGTATTACAAAGTCCATTGGTCAAGTATAAAAAAGTCCCCTTGTCGAGTATAACAAAGTCCTTGATCGAGTATAACAAAGTCCCCTCATCGAGTATAACAAAGCCCCCTGGTCCAATATAACAAAGACCCTGATCGAGTATAACAAAGTCCCCTCATCGAGTATAACAAAGCCCCCTGGACGAGTACAACAAAGTCCCCTGATCGAGTTTAACAAAGTCCCTGATCGAGTATAATAAAGTCCCCTGGGCCAATATAACAAAGACCCTGATCGAGTATAACATATCCCCTCATCCAGTATAACAACGTCTCCTGGCGCAGTATAACAAAGTCAACAGATCGAACAAAACAAAGTCCCCTGATCAATTATAACAATGTCCCCTGGTCGAGTATAACAAAGGGCCCTCATCGAGTAGGACAAAGTCCCTTGTTCGAGTATAACAAAGTCCCCTGATCCTAGTATAACAAAGCCCACTGGACGAGTATAATAAAGACCCCTGAACCGAGTATAACAAAGTCCCCTGATCTAGGATAACAAAGGCCCCTGATCGAGTATTAGAAAGGCCCCTCATAGAGTATAACAAAGTCACCTGATCGAGTATAACAAAGTCCCTTTATCGAGTATTACAAAGACTCCTTATCGAGTATAACAAAGTCCGGTGATCGAGTATAACAAAGGCCCCTGGTCGAGTATAAAAAAGTCCCCAGATCGAGTACAGCAAAAGTCCCCTGATCTAGTATAACAAAGTCCCCTGATCGAGTATAAAAAAGTCCCCTGGCCCAGTATAACAAAGTCCCCTGGTCGAGTATAGCAAAGGGCTCTGATCGAGTAAGACAAAGTCCCCTGATCGAGTATAACAATTTCCTCTTATCGAGGATAACAGAGTCCCCTTATCGAGTATAACAAAGTCCCCTGATCGAGTATAACAAAGGCCCCTGGTCGAGTATAACAAAGTCCCCTGATCGAGGAAAACAAAAGTCCCCTGATCGAGTATAACAAAGTCCCCTGATCGGGTATAAAAAAGTCCCCTGGTCCAGTATAACAAAGTCCCCTGATCGAGTATAACAAAGGAACCTGGACGAGTATAACAAAGTCCCCTGATCGAGTATAACAAAAGTCCCTTGATCGAGTATAACAAAGTCCCTTGGTCGAGTATAACAAAGTTTTCTTATCGAGTATAACAAAGGTCCCTGGTCGAGTATAACAAAGTCCTCTGATCGAGTTTAACAAAATTCCCCTGATCGAGTATAACAAAGTCCCCTAATCAAGTATAGAAAATCCCCTCATCGAGTATAACATATCCCCTGATCGAGTATAAAAAAGTCCTCTGGTCGAGTATAACAAAGTCACCTGATCGAGTATAACAAAGTCCCCTGGTCGAGTATAACAAAGTCCCCTGATCGAGTATAACAAAGTCCCTGATCAAGTATAATAAAGTCCCCTGGTCCAATATAACAAAGACCCTGACCGAGTATAATATATCCCCTCATCGAGTATAACAACGTCTCCTGGCGCAGTATAACAAAGTCCGCAGATCGAGTATTACAAAGCCTCCTTATCGAGTATAACAAAGTCCGGTGATCGAGTATAACAAAGGCCCCTGGTCGAGTATAAAAAAGTCCCCAGATCGAGTACAACAAAAGTCCCCTGATCGAGTATAACAAAGTCCCCTGATCGAGTATAAAAAAGTCCCCTGATCGAGTATAAAAAAGTCCCCTGGCCCTGTATAACAAAGTCCCCATATCGAGTATAACAAAGTCCCCTGATCGATTATATCAAAGTCCCCTGGTCGAGTATAGCAAAGGGCTCTCATCGAGTAAGACAAAGTCCCCTGATCGAGTATAACAATTTCCTCTTATCGAGTATAACAAAGTCCCCTTATCGAGTATAACAAAGTCCCCTGATCGAGTATAACAAAGGCCCCTAGTCGAGTATAACAAAGTCCCCTGATCGAGGATAACAAAAGTCCCCTGATCGAGTTTAACAAAGTCCCCTAATCGGGTATAAAAAAGTCCCCTGGTCCAGTATAACAAAGTGCCCTGATCGAGTAAAACAAAGGACCCTGGACGAGTATAACAAAGTCCCCTGATCGAGCATAACAAAAGTCCCTTGATCGAATATAACAAAGTCCCTTGGTCGAGAATAACAAAGTTTTCTTATCGAGTATAACAAAGGCCCCTGGTCGAGTATAACAAAGTCCTCTGATCGAGTATAAAAAAATTCCCCTGATCGAGTATAACAAAGTCCCCTAATCAAGTATAGAAAATCCCCTCATCGAGTATAACATATCCCCTGATCGTGTATAAAAAAGTCCTCTGGTCGAGTATAACAAAGTCCCCTGATCGAGTATAACAAAGTCCCCTGGTCGAGTATAACAAAGTCCGCTGATCGAGGATAACCAAAACCCCTCATCGAGTATAACAAAGTCCCCTGGTTGAGTATAACAAAGTTCCCTAATCGAGTATAACAAAGTCCTCTTGTTGAGTATAACAAAGTCCCCTGATCGAGTATAACATATCCCCTGATCGAGTATAACAAAATTCCCCTGATCGAGTATGACAAAGTCCCATGATTAATTTTAAAAAAGTCCCCTGGTTGAGTATAACAAAGTTCCCTGATCGAGTATAACAAAGCCGCCTAATCGAGTATAACAAAGTCCCCTGGGCGAGTATAACTTAGTCCCCTGTTTGAGTCTAACAAAATCCGGTGATCGAGTATAACAAAGGCCCCTGGTCGAGTATAACAAAGTCCCCTGATCGAGTATAACAGAGCCCCCTGGACGAGTATAACAAAGTCCCCTGATCGAGTATAACAAAGTCCCGGATCGAGTATAACAAAGTCCCCTGATCGATTATAACAAAGTCCCCTGGTCGATTATAACAAATTCCCCTTATCGAGTATTACAAAGACTCCTTATCGAGTATAACAAAGTCCGGTGATCGAGTATAACAAAGGCCCCTGGTCGAGTATAACAAAGTCCCCTGATCGAGTATAACAAAGGTCCCCTGATCGAGTATAACAAAGTTCTCTGATCGAGTATAAAAAAGTCCCCTGGCCCAGTATAACTAAGTCCCCATATCGAGTATAACAAAGTCCCCTTATCGATTATATCAAAGTCCCCTGGTCGAGTATAGCAAAGGGCCCTAATCGAGTAAGACAAAGTCACCTGATCGAGTATAACAATTTCCTCTTATCGAGTATAACAAAGTCCCCTTATCGAGTATAACAAAGACCCCTGAACCGAGTATAACAAAGTCCCCTTATCGAGTATAACAAAGTCCCCTGATCGAGTATAACAAAAGTCCCCTGATCCAGTATAACAAAGTTCCCTGATCGGGTATAAAAAAGTCCCCTGGTCCAGTATAACAAAGTCCCCTGATCGAGTATAACAACGGCCCCTGGACGAGTATAACAAAGTCCCCTGATCGAGTATAACAAAAGTCCCTTGATCGAGTATAACAAAGTCCCTTGGTCGAGTATAACAAAGTTTTCTTATCGAGTATAACAAAGGCTCCTGGTCGAGTATAACAAAGTCCTCTGATCGAGTATAACAAAATTCCCCTGATCGAGTATAACAAAGTCCCCTAATCAAGTATAGGAAATCCCCTCATCGAGTATAACATATCCCCTGATCGAGTATAAAAAAGTCCTCTGGTCGGGCATAACAAAGTCCCCTGATCGAGTATAACAAAGTCCCCTGGTCGAGTATAACAAAGTCCCCTGATCGAGGATAACCAAAACCCCTCATCGAGTATATCAAAGTCCCATGATTGAGTATAACAAAGTCCCCTGATTGAGTATAACAAAGTCCTCTGGTTGAGTATAGCAAAGTCCCCTGATCGAGTATAACATATCCCCTGATCGCGTATAACAAAATTCCCCTGGTTCGAGTATGACAAAGTCCCCTGATTAATTTTAAATAAGTCCCCTGGTTGAGTATAACAAAGTTCCCTGGTCGAGTATAACAAAGTCCCCTTGTCGAGTATAACAAAGCCCCCTCATCGAGTATAACAAAGGCCCCTAATCGAGCATAACAAAGTCCCCTGATTGAGTATAACAAAGTACCTATATCGAGTATAACAAAGTCGTCTTGTTGAGTATAACAAAGTCCCCTGATCGAATATAACATATCCCCTGATCGAGTATAACATAATTCCCCTGATCGAGTATGACAAAGTCCCATGATTAATTTTAAAAAAGTCCCCTGGTTGAGTATAACAAAATTCCCTGATCGAGTATAACAAAGTCCCCTGATCGAGTATAACAAAGTCCCCTGATCGATTATAACAAAGTCCCCTTATCGAGTATAACAAAGTCCATTGGTCAAGAATAAAAAAGTCCCCTGGTCGAGTATAACAAAGTCCCCAGATCGAGTATAACAAAGGCCCCTCATCGAGTATTACAAAGTCCATTGGTCAAGTATAAAAAAGTCCCTTTGTCGAGTATAACAAAGTCCTTGATCGAGTATAACAAAGTCCCCTCATCGAGTATAACAAAGCCCCCTGGACGAGTACAACAAAGTCCCCTGATCGAGTATAACAAAGTCCCTGATCGAGTATAATAAAGTCCCCTGGTCCAATATAACAAAGACCCT
>NW_024715970.1:0-16613 GCF_018991925.1 Homarus americanus | reverse complement strand
ATGATTATAACAACCACGACCATGATTATTACAAACACGACTATGATTATAGCAACGACGACCATGATTATAACAACCACGACTATGATTATAACAACCACGACCATGATTATTACAAACACGACTATGATTATAGCAACGACGACCATGATTATAACAACCACGACTATGATTATAACAACCACGACCATGATTATAACAACCACTACCACGATTATAACAACCACAACCATGATTATAGCAACCACAACTATGATTATAAGAACCACGACTATGAATATAACAACCACAACCATAAATATAACAACCACGATCATGAACCACGACCATGATTATAACAACCACAACCATGATTATAACAATCATGACCATGATTATAACAACTACGACCATGATTATAACAAACCCGACCATTATTATAACAACCACGACTATGATTATAACAACCACGACTATGATTATAACAACCACAACTATGATTATAACAACCACGACTATGATTATAACAACCACGACTATGATTATAACAACCACAACCATGATTGTAACAACCACGACCATGATTGTAATAACCACAACCATGATTGTAACAACCACGACCATGATTGTAACAACCACGAACATGATTGTAACAACCACGACCATGATTATAACCACGACCATAATTATAACAACCACGTCCATGATTATAACAACCACTACCATAATTATAACAACCACGACCATGATTATAACAACCACAACTATGATTATAACAACCACGATTATGAATATAACAACCACGACTATGAATATAACAACCACGACCATGATTATAACAACCACAACCATGATTATAACATTCACGACCATGATTATAGCAACCACGACCATGATTATAACAATCACGACTATGACTATAACAACCAAGACTATGATTATAACATCCACGACTATGAATATAACAACCACAACCATAAATATAACAACAACGACCATGATTATAACAACCACGATCATGAACCACGACCATGATTATAACAACCACAACCATGATTATAACAATCACGACCATGATTATAACAACCACGACTATGATTATAATGTAATGAGACAAAATCTCACATGAAGAGGTAAGTTAGGAGTTTATAGTAGTAGAGTATTATAGCGAGAGGAAATGGTAGCGTGTCTCGAGGGTATGATGTCAACACTGTATATTAACACAGGCACAGTACAAGTGTAGTATATAAAACACCAATGCGTGTTACAGCTTTATTTTACTAGTTCAATAGGGGGGATTAATAGGGGGGGTTCGTACACAATTTATGATAGACTATGGTATTCTCGTATAACCTAACCTCACAATTAAAATGGGCACTTCACTAAGTCGATCGTTGGGGAGGTTCGGGATCACTGCACTTCTACAGTCTACACAGCCAGCACTTACTGTTACACGTGGAGTTGACAGCACTTTGTCGATGGACCCAGCTGAGACTTCGTTACACTTAGTGGTGGGCTTCTCTCGAGCGGGACTGGGGACGTGGTAGCTGGCCCTCACTAGTTACAAGACAACTGCTTCTCTGCCAATCGCCGAGGGAGGACCAGGACGTCCTATATATTGGGAAGCGAGCCGTCAGGTTCAGCTGGCCGGGGGGGGGCGGCGAAGGGTCTCCTTACATTTTGACCTCGCAAATGTGCGGTCAGGCCTGGACCTTTTCAGAACTATCTGGGAAAGTCATCAGGCGGGGCCGTGTGTATATTGGGAGAGCAACCGTGAGAGTTCCCCTACACTTGACTTCCCAAACGTCGGGTCAGACTGGAGTTTCTGAGATGTAAGGAGAAGTCGTCAGGCGGGGCCGTGTAACACGAGAGGCCTTGAGTTGGGCTCCAAGGGTTACAAGTGACCTGGCTAATTGTGAGGTCAGGTCCGGCCTTTGTTCAGAGAGTAGGTTATTGTATATTGGAAGAGGGTCAGCTGGTGCCTTCTTACATGTTTTGTTGGGGCCACATGTCACATGGGAGGGGAGCTAGGCTGATTTACAATCCCGGTCAACCGCAGAGTTACCCTATACTTGACCTGGGCTAATGTCGGGACAAGTCTGGCTTTCCTCGCGATGTAAGCTGTGGTCTGACAACCCCTCACTACACCTCCCGCCAAGACCAAAGCTTCCATGCCATACACAATTGTTCACAGTGGATAACAATAGCGAGTGCCCAACCTGAGAAAAATAGCTACTGCGGTGTAAAGTATGCACCTCACATCCTACCATAGTCTGGTAATATTTATAATATCTAAGCGGCTGTCTAAGGACACGGAAACGGAAAGGTGAATGTAGATATGAAGGAGAGAGAGAGCGCCTTAGCAGGAGCTTGTCGGAGAGCGTCACTTTAGGGAGTTAGATGAGGGTACACAGTCGGAGGTTTGAAAGGTTATGCAATGGTGTTGCTTGCCCTGGCTTATTTCTGCTTAGGTTCCAGTATCTTCAAGCCTGGAATAGATTTACATACTTGTTGCTTCAACTGTTAAACTCTTGCGCAGGGCAGCACATACAACATATAATAATAAGATACATGGCCGCTAAAAAAAAGGGGGGGGGGAAGTTGGGGAAGAATACAACTTGTGAACAAAAAGAAATATTTGTACATACTAAAAAGGCAGCAAAAATTATTAACAAGATACAATGGCAAAAACGAAAACTCGTCAGCATTCGTCGAGATCCCGGGTGGCGGGTGGTCCGTCACCACCTCCACCAATCGGTGTCCAGCATCAGGGTGGACGACGCAGTAGATGTGGTGGTTGGCGTTTCCTGTCCCGTCCTGGGGTCCGCCGCGGTGTGTCGCGTGCCTCACTTCCTCCACTTGAACTTCTGTGTGGAGCGGCAGTTCCTGACGCATTCCAGATGGATTTTTCTAGTCCCATCTGAGTTACCGCCCTTCCCGGCCGGGATCAAAGCCGGTCCACTGCTTGGGGTGTCATCGCTTTTGGATGGCGTGTAGGGCAGGGTCCACGGACAAGAGTTCGCCCTCCGTACGTGAGTGTCGGCGAGACCCCTGACCGTCCTGTCCCACACCCTCACAGTGGTGAATCCCTCCCTGGGTGGGCCCCCCAGGGTTTGCTTGTTTCTTCCTCTACTTGTAGTCAGGTCACTTCTGTTTCGTCCCCGATGGTGTGGTAAACACCGGCGAGGCAGATCCCGGGTGGGTCGAGGTCAGCCATTACTTGTCTGCTACCTGGTGGATCCATTCCCGGAGTGGAAGTGCGTGGGACCAGTTGACAGGTCCTGAAACGTAGGGAGCTGTCGTCTGCATCGCCACTGGGACCTCTAGTTGTTTGTTGCCTGTTGCTTGCTGCTACTGAAGTTGCAGGTCGGGTTTTCGGGATTTTCGCCTGGGTTCCAAGGGGACGACCTGATTCCCTGCCTGGAGCTGGGAGCTGCGCTGGTCCTGCATGGCGTAGCTTACTCAGGCTGATGGTACCCATAGATGTTGTCTGTCAGTATTGTGGGCCGTGAGGCCGTAGCCTCGGTGCGTGTCTCGTCGTTCAGCAGGCGAGCGACGAGACACAGCCCAGTGTCTTCAACCAGATCGAGGGCCAGCATTATGCAAGCCCGTTTCTGGAGCTTGGGGCTTGCAGTGTCGACGTGAAGGCGTCACCCATTCGCCGCGGGGTTGCCCGCTGCGTGTCCCGCTCGTGTCGGGCATCCATTATGAGTCAGGATGCGTTGGTCTCAGCTCATCTGGTAGGGGGTCAGCTGCAGCTGTGGTGGTGTCATCTCCGACTTTTGTGTGGAGTCAGGGAGACCTCGCCCAGGCCCGTGAAGAGCAAGGGCAGTGCTGACTCTGTAGCTTAGTAGAAAGACAAGATCCCGGGGTGGAGAATCAACAATTAGAAGTGCCCCTAGACTCGTTACTTTAATCTATGTTCTGTGACCTGGTGTTATATCTATGAGCCCTAATCTGATCAGGTATTACTGGTACAAGTGGGGCAGTAGCTCGGGGAGTTTTCTGATTATTACTTGGGGTGTGAGGTACCTGGTTGTTCTGAGGGGGGTGGTCAGCTGCTGGTGGAGGGGTAGGGTGTTGGGAAGGGAATGTTACCCCTAGAGGGGGCTGGTTGGTGAGTCCTGATTTGTTGAAGACGTCATCGTCGACAGTTGCCAGCTTCAATCTATTCACATGCACAGTTTCCTTACGTCCCCCCTGGCAAAGCGGGGAAATAGTGAAGTTTACTTTGCTGGGTTGGGCGGTTACTCTATATGGGCCCTTCCATCTCTGTTGCAACTTAGAGGGGATATCGGGGGAGGATGATTCGTTAGTTAGGAAGACCAGGGTACCTACAGTGATATTGGAAGGGGTGACCCTGAGGTTATAGTAGGTGGCGTTGTGTAAGTGACCTTTCTTGTTTAGTTCCTGCACCCGAGTAAAGACCGTTTGTAACCTGTTTTGCAAGACAGAAGGGTAGTCCTCGCCATAGGATAGGGGTGGGGGGTTGATTACACCAGCAGGGAGGTTTGGATCCCTACCAAAGTGAAGGAAGTAAGGAGTGTTATGCAGGGTGGTATTAATTGCGGTGTTCATGGCCAGTTGTGCAAGAGGTAGCTGATCGTCCCAACCGCCGTACTGATTATTAACCAAAAACGACAAGTGATCTTTCAACGTGCGGTGGGAACGCTCAACCATGGCATTAGCCTGTGGGTGGTAACTAGTGGTTAGATTTGACTTAGCCCGCAGCAAGTCGCACGCCTTCTGAAAGATGCCCGAGGTAAACTCTGTCCCTTGATCACTTACAATGACCCGGGGACATCCATGAGTACCAACGTATTGTAACAGGGCTTCACAAACTGTCTCTGCGCGTTTATCGGGGATGGGTATATAGGTTGCAAAACGTGAATAGTGATCGACGATAGAAACAACGTATCTGTTTCCCCGGTGTGAACGTATTGACATGTCAGTTAGATCGATCGATACCCGTTCCAAGGGCTGAGAGGCTGGTGGAAACTCCTGCAGCTCTCCCTGTCTCTTTGGGGTACCCTTCCTTAGCTGACACGGCAGACATCCTTTGACAAATGCCCCAACCTTCCGCACTAGATTGGGCATGAAAAACATAGAGCGTGCACGTGCATATGTGCGACATTCACCCGGGTGGGCTGCGAATTGGGAAGAGTGAGCTACTTCTAGGGCTGAGTTTTCCAAGGATGCGGGGATGACTACGAGTTCTGTGGGTTGCTCATCATCCTGTTTCATAGTAACAAGATACAGGACTCCGCTTAAAAGACTGAAATCACAAAGTGAGGCTTTGTTGACCTTCTTGGGGAGCGGACCCCCCTCAAGGAACTCAATGACAGGACCCCACTGTGGGTCTTCGAGTTGGTGTTGGCGCACCTCGTTAGGTGATAGGTCCCCAAAAATGGGCTGAGTCATGCTGCTAGGATTCCCGACATTATTTATAGGTAATACATTACGGCTCAGTGCGTCTGGTACTACGTGGTTCTTGCCTGGCTTATGCAAAATGGAGAAGTTATACGCATTTAGAAAGACTGCCCAGCGTGCTACCCGTGCATTAGGAGTTTTACCTTGGAAGATATATATTAAAGGGCGGTGATCAGTGATTACATAAAAGTGTCTACCAAATAGGTAAGCATCAAAGGAAGTTACGGCCTTGACAATAGCCAAGGCTTCTTTCTCAGTTGTGGAGTAGCGGAGGGCAGCTCCGCTCAATTTCTGGGAAAAATAAGCAATAGGGATGGGGTTATCTTCACCACCTTGCATGAGACAGGCTCCCAGTGCTTCGTCGGAAGCGTCAGTGTGCACGTAAAACGGCTGCGTGAAGTCCGGCAGTGCTAACATTGTTGCCGACTTCAGTAAGTCCTTAAGATGGTTAAAAGCTTTATCTGCCTCCCCCGACCACCGGAACTGAACCGACTTCTTTGTAAGTTTCGTAAGGGGGAGGGCCGCCTCTGAAAAGTGAGGGATGTGACGTCTGAAAAAATTGGCGGTGCCGAGGAACTGTTTCACACCCCTGGCTGTGGTGGGCGGTGGCATCTCTGCTATCGCTTTCACTTTCACCGGGTCGGGCCTAACGCCGCCATGGCCTACGATGAATCCCAGGGATTTAACTTCCTGGCGCGCGAACGCGCATTTCCTAAGGGACACTTTCAGTCCGGCCGCTTTCATGACCGAGAGAACCTCATCTACATCCCGCATGTGCGAATCCATGTTTTTACTATAGACGATAACATCGTCCAGGTAAGCCATAGCGTTCCGCCCAAGCACGGGTGTGAGACTGTGGTTCACAGCCCTCATGAACGTGGCCGGTGCTCCCTTTAACCCGAAAGGTAACCTGTTGAAACAAAATAGACGGCTGCCGTCCGCGAAAGCGGTTTTGGGGCGGTCAGCCGGGTCAACTGGTATACTCCAGTACGCGTCCTTACAGTCTAGAACTGTGAATATAGAAGCTCCGTTCAATTGGTCCAGTGTCTCGTCAATTCTGGGCAAGGGATAGCTATCAGCAATGGTGTCCTTATTAAGTTCCCTATAGTCTACACAGAATCTAGTTGACCCGTCCTTTTTTCTGACTAATACGACCGGGGAGCAATAGGGGCTAGTACAAGGGGAGATGACACCACGTTCCTCCATTTGGCGACATAAGTCCCTAATTTGAGTTTTAGCCGCCTCAGGAAGCCTCCACTGCCGTACTCTGGTGGGGGGAGCGGAGCCTGTATTAATTTTGTGTGAAGCTGACATCAGGCCGAGGTCCTGATCTGAGGTTGCAAACAGATCTTCATGCTGCTTTATTATAGCGCGCAGACGTCCTCTAATAAGGGTGGGTAGGTGATCTATGTCAAGGGATTCTATTGCAGTGGCGAACATTTGCTGTGACTCTACGAATTCTGTGTCACTCCTAATGTTATATCTCGTAGGATCAAAATGCTCCAGATCCTCTACTTTATCGACCGCACAGACTGTTCCCACTGAATGACCAGGAGTAAGTTTAAATTCCCTGGGGGTGGGGTTTATGACTGGGACGCTAGGCTGCTGAGTGTTAATGAGCCCCGACTGCATGTATGGGGACATTTTATGAGGGGCTTCAACAAATACATACTCCTGATCCTCCGTGGGACTGTCGAACGACCTTGACCATCGAACGGGCAAAACAACACGAGAGTGGGGAGGGATGACAGTGGCACGCGTCGGGTGTAGCTGGGGGGCTTGGGGTGCGGGGGGCTGGGCCCGTTTAGGCTTAATGAGGTGGACGGGCAGACCAGACCTATTCCTGATAGGAGTACCTGCATAATCTCTACCATCTAGTGTCACGGTATACCGGCTCCCATCAAACTGGATTCCATACTTAAACCTACACAAGAAATCTGACCCAATAAGAACATCCCCTGGGAAAAGATCACCGCTTACCACGACCAGCGCATGAACAACTATCTTATCTCCTAAGTCTACAGTTATATCTCTGGAATCCAATGTTGAGAGGCGGTTCCCCGTGACGCCACGTAACTCAGGAACTTTATGCTTTCCCCCTAGGCTCATCTTGGAGGCCACGTTCTGTTTCACCAAGGACACCGAAGAGCCTGTGTCAATGAAAGCTTCAACCCGTTTCCCTCCCATTTTCAACTTAATAATTGGCCTGTCTTCCCTTGTCACCATCAACGCCTCGCCCTTGTCTTTAGTAGTAGGGACATAACCTGCGAATGTGTCCCCACTCGGCACATGCGTAACAACGCATTCCGGTGTATGGACACTCTCTGCGGGTATGTCCCTGGTCGCCACACCCATCGCACTGGTTTCCCTCACATTGAAAGGGACATCCGTGCACCGCGTGGGACCATGCCCCACAGGAGGAGCAGCGAAAAGGCTTCGGAGCTCTATACCAGCTATCCCGCATGGGCGGGCCCGGGCGCGCACTTGTGACTGCACGGGGGCGGGGGTCAATCCCAGCCCGCGCCCCGCGGGTCCCTGCCCCGGACGGCCGGCCGCCCCGTGGCGCACTACCCAACGTGTTTATACCTACTGTATCTAACCCTGGTTGCTCCCTTCCTTCCCCGTGGAACGATGACTGTTCCTGTCGCTTGCTTTCGTCCCGGCTGAGATTCTCCACCATCAGTCTCAAGAATTCATCCTCCCAGACGGAAGGGGTGTTACGTGTAAGGGTGGGGGGTGCGGCGTGAATTGTCGACACAAAACGGGAGGGGGGAGTGGGTTTCCTGAGCTGTATATACCTCCGCACTGCTTTAATTGCGTTCTCCATCGTAGTTATCCCGCTTGCCTCCATGTACGTACGCATCTCGCCGGGTAAGCCCGACAGAAAGTAAGAGAGTACTAGCTCAGGTGGGAAGAATTGTGGGTGATTCACTCTCGCCATCTTCACAGCACTCCCTATGCATGATAGGTAAACATTGAGTGATGAACACTCCTCTAGCTTGATATTAGCTAAACGTGTCGTGTGATCTTGTAATGAGTCACCCTGGCTGTAAACTTCCCGTAATCCGTTCGCGAACGTGTCCCACGTGGTAGCATTCTTTATTGTCGGCTTAAATTCTAGCACGCCTTTCGCGTCACCGCCCAATCGCATACGTGCCGTCCTAAGGCGGCATTCCTCGTATTCCTGAAGGGTATCCGGGAACGCACTTTCAATGTGCCCTAACCACTGTTCCAGCCTATCGGCTGATGTCGCCGGGTCGCGGCCATCGCCCTCAAACATGGGTATCTGACTGATTACTTGTGCCGCACTACTCGCTGAGACAGACGTCAGGAAGGGGTCTGGCATGCTGTAGGAGTTGGGAGGTGCTAAGGTGTACGTGAGCGTAGGGGGGGGAGCGGCGAGAGAGGGTGCAGGGTGGTTAAGGGGTAGGGGGGGAGCGGCGAGAGAGGGTGCAGGGTGGTTAAGGGGTAGGGGGGGAGCGGCGAGAGAGGGTGCAGGGTGGTTAAGGGGTAGGGGGGGAGAGTAGGTACTAGTGGATTGTTCAGGGAATGGGAATAAAACGGAAGTCGTCGGTGTAATGTTAACAGAAGTCATATTAGCTTGCGAGGAGGGCTGGGAAGTACTGATAGTGGAAGTCGAAATTGTCAATGTTGACGATGACGTCTGTGGGTGGGACGAGGAGGTGGTTTTACTGACACTTGCCCTGGTTGAGTTCTCGACCATTGTTCCCCGTTACCCAACAATATGTGAACTAGGGAGGGGGGAGTGGATACTGTCACCACTTGTACCACACTGAGGGACAGGAATTATATTACAAATGTTACCACCCTTGTACTGCCTGCTTCGTCAAGATAGTTACGAGTTTACTTTAAAAGGTTCTAACAATCACTGTACTGAACACTAAGGGGAATAGGCGTGAGTTTACGTTAAGTGCGCTACCACCATTGTAATGAGACAAAATCTCACATGAAGAGGTAAGTTAGGAGTTTATAGTAGTAGAGTATTATAGCGAGAGGAAATGGTAGCGTGTCTCGAGGGTATGATGTCAACACTGTATATTAACACAGGCACAGTACAAGTGTAGTATATAAAACACCAATGCGTGTTACAGCTTTATTTTACTAGTTCAATAGGGGGGATTAATAGGGGGGGTTCGTACACAATTTATGATAGACTATGGTATTCTCGTATAACCTAACCTCACAATTAAAATGGGCACTTCACTAAGTCGATCGTTGGGGAGGTTCGGGATCACTGCACTTCTACAGTCTACACAGCCAGCACTTACTGTTACACGTGGAGTTGACAGCACTTTGTCGATGGACCCAGCTGAGACTTCGTTACACTTAGTGGTGGGCTTCTCTCGAGCGGGACTGGGGACGTGGTAGCTGGCCCTCACTAGTTACAAGACAACTGCTTCTCTGCCAATCGCCGAGGGAGGACCAGGACGTCCTATATATTGGGAAGCGAGCCGTCAGGTTCAGCTGGCCGGGGGGGGGCGGCGAAGGGTCTCCTTACATTTTGACCTCGCAAATGTGCGGTCAGGCCTGGACCTTTTCAGAACTATCTGGGAAAGTCATCAGGCGGGGCCGTGTGTATATTGGGAGAGCAACCGTGAGAGTTCCCCTACACTTGACTTCCCAAACGTCGGGTCAGACTGGAGTTTCTGAGATGTAAGGAGAAGTCGTCAGGCGGGGCCGTGTAACACGAGAGGCCTTGAGTTGGGCTCCAAGGGTTACAAGTGACCTGGCTAATTGTGAGGTCAGGTCCGGCCTTTGTTCAGAGAGTGGGTTATTGTATATTGGAAGAGGGTCAGCTGGTGCCTTCTTACATGTTTTGTTGGGGCCACATGTCACATGGGAGGGGAGCTAGGCTGATTTACAATCCCGGTCAACCGCAGAGTTACCCTATACTTGACCTGGGCTAATGTCGGGACAAGTCTGGCTTTCCTCGCGATGTAAGCTGTGGTCTGACAACCCCTCACTACAATAACAACCACGACTATGGTTATAACAACCACGACTATGATTATAACAACCACGACCATGAACCACTACCATGATTATAACAACCACGACCATGATTGTAACAACCAAGACTATGATTGTAACAACCACGACCATGATTGTAACAACCACGACCATGATTGTAACAACCACAACCATGATTGTAACAACCACGACCCTGATTAAAACAACCACGACCCTGATTGTAACAACCACAACCATGATTGTAACAACCATGACCATAATTGCAACAACCACGACCATGATTGTAACAACCACGACCTTGATTATAACAACCACGACCATGATTTTAACAGCCACGACCATGATTATAACAACCACGACCATGATTATAACAACCACAAACATGAATATAACAACCACAACTATGATTATAACAACCAGGAATATGATTATAACAACCACGATCAAGATTATAACAACCACGACCATGATTATAATAACCAGGACCATGATTATAACAAACACGACAATGATTATAACAACCAGGACCAAGATTATAACAACCACGACTGTGATCATAACCACGACCATGATTATAACAACCACGACCATGATTATAACAACCATGACCATGATTATAACAACCATGACCATGTGTATAACAACCATGACCATATCACCCACGACCATGATTATAACAACCACGACTCTGATTATAACAACCACGACCATAACAACCAGGACCATGATAAAAACAACGACGACCATTGTTACGAACCCCTCCACCCAGCACTACGAACCACGCCATCTATTGTCCTGATCTACCTACCCAGCACCACGAGCAACGCCATCTAGGGACGAGACACGAGTATGACTCGTCTTAGTTACCACTCCGAGGTTTCCCTTCTCCATATCCTGGTTGTTGCGTCACCTCCTCAGTCTTCTTTGTCAGCTCCAATTCGAGGAAAGAGCACTTGGCTCTGGGAAGTGACCACAGGATCATCTATCCTCTAAACCTACGTGCAGTGACTACCTACCGTCTTCTACAATACTCAGCCTTACTCGTCAGCCATCTCAGCTCCTCACTTAAGTACTTATATTTTGTATTAACTCCCCCACGTCCACTTGCTTCAAGATTGTTTTATGTTTATTAATATGTATATACTGTTAATGTTTAGGTTAAGTTTGGTTAAGGGTAATTTATAAGCTGAATATTTTGTTAAGGGATTTATGGTACTTTATTATATACAACGAAAACTCTCATCCTTTGTCAACCATTTTATAGTCCGATTGTCTTTGTTTTTTTTTGTTGTTACCTGTTGGGATCTGGGTAGACGTATAACTATATTCTAAATCCCCAACTCGTAACAACCATGATTATAACAACCACAACTATTATTATAACAACCACGTTCATGAATATTCCAACCACGAATATGATTATAACAACCACGATTATGATTATAACAACCACGAATATGAATCTAACAACCACGACTATGATTATAACAATCACGACTATGATTATAACAACCACGGCCATGATTATAACAACCACGATCAAGATTATAACAACCACGACCATGATTATAACAACCAGGACCATAATTATAACAACCACGACCACAATTATAACAACCACGACCATGATTATATCAACCATGACCATGATTATAACAACCACAACCATGATTATAACAACCACGACCATGATTATAACAAACACGACTCTGATTATAACAACCACGACCATGATTATAACAACCACGACGATGCTTATAACAACCATGACCATGATTATAACAACCATGACCATGTGTATAACAACCATGACCATATCACCCACGACCATGATTATAACAACCACGACTATGATTATAACAACCACGACCATAACAACCAGGACCATGATAAAAACAACGACGACTATGATTATAACAACCACAACTATTATTATAACAACCACGTTCATGTATATTCCAACCACGAATATGATTATAACAACCACGATTATGATTATAACAACCACGAATATGAATCTAACAACCACGACTATGATTATAACAATCACGACTATGATTATAACAACCACGACCATGATTATAACAACCACAATCAAGATTATAACAACCACGACCATGATTATAACAACCAGGACCATAATTATAACAACCACGACCACGATTATAACAACCAGGACCATGATTATATCAACCATGACCATAATTATAACAACCACGACCATGATTATAACAACCACGACCATGATTATAACAAACACGACTCTGATTATAACAACCACGACCATGATTATAGCAACCACAACTATGATTATAACAACAACGACTATGAATATAACAACCATAACCATAAATATAACAACCACGATCATGAACCACGACCATGATTATAACAACCACAACCATGATTATAACAATCATGACCATGATTATAACAACCACGACCATGATTATAACAAACACGACCATGATTAAAACAACCACGACTATGATTAACACCACCACGACTATGATTATAACAACCACGACTATGATTATAACATCCACGATCATGAACCACGACTATGATTATAACAACCACGACTATGATTATAACAACCACGACTATGATTATAACAACCACGACTATGATTATAACAACCACGACCATGAACCACGACCATGATTATAACACCCACGAATCTCATGAACCACGACCATGACATAACAACACGACCATGATTGTAACAACCAAGACCATGATTGCAACAACCACGACCATGACAACAAATTCACGCACTTCATGATTGTAACAACCACAACCAGATTAAAATGTTACGACCCTGATTATAACAACCACGACCCTGATTGTAACAACCACAACCATGATTGTACCAACCATGTCCATAATTGCAACAACCACGACCATGATTGTAACAACCACGACCATGATTATAACAACAACGACCATGATTATAACAACCACGACCATGAATATAACAACCACCACTATGATTATAACAACCACGAACATGATTATAACAACCTCGATCAAGATTATAACAACCACGACCATGATTATAACAACCAGTACCATGATTATAACAAACACGACCCTGATTATAACAACCAGGACCATGATTATAACAATCACAACCATGATTATAACAACCACGACCAAGATTATAACAACCACGACTGTGATCATAACCACGACCATGATTATAACAACCACGACCATGGTTATAACAACCATCACCATGTGTATAACAACCACGACCATATCACCCACGACCATGATTATAACAACCGCGAATATGATTATAACAACCACGACCATAACAACCAGGACCATGATTATAACAACCACAACCATGATTATAACAACCACGAATAAGATTATAACAACCATGAATATGATCATAACCACGACCATGATTATAACAACCACGACCATGATTATAACAACCATGACGATGTGTATAACAACCATGACCATATCACCCACGACCATGATTATAACAACGACGACTATGATTATAACAACCACGACCATGAATATACCAACCACGACTATGATTATAACAACCAGGGCTATGATTAAAACAATCACGACTATGATTATAACAATCATGACCATGATTATAACAATTACGACCATGATTATAACAACAAGGACCGTGATTATAACAACCACGGCCATGATTAAAACAACCACGACCATGATTATATCAACCACGACCATGATTATTACAACTACGACTATGATCATAACCATGACCATGATTATAACAACCACGACCATGATTATAACAACCACGACCATGATTATAACAACCACGACCATGAGTATAACAACCACGACCATAATTATATCACCATCGACCATGATTATAAACAACCACGACTATGATTATAACAACCAAGACCATAACAACCAGGACCATGATTAAAACAACGACGACCATGATTATAACAACCACGACTATGATTATAATATCCACGTTCATGAATATTCCAACCACGAATATGATTATAACAACCACGATTATGATTATAACAACCACGACTATGAATATAACAACCAAGACTATGATTATAACAATCACGACTAAGATTATAACAACCACGACCATGATTAAAACATCCACGACCATGATTATAACAACCACGACCATGATTATAACAACCACGACCATGATTATAACCACGACCATGATTATAACAACCACGACCATGATTATAACAACCACGACCATGATTCTATCACCCACGACCATAATTATATCACCCACGACCATGATTTTATCACCCACGACCATGATTATAACAACCACGACTATAATTATATCAACCACGACCATAACATTCAGGACCATGATTAAAACAACGACGACCATGATTATAACAACCACGACTATGATTATAACAACCACGTTCATGAATATTCCAACCTCGAATATGATTATCACAACAACGATTATGATTATAACAACCACGACTATGAATATAACAACCACGACAATGATTATAACAATCACGACTATGATTATAACAACCATAACCATGATTATAACAACCACGATCAAGATTATAACAACCACGACCATGATTATAACAACCAGGACCAAGATTATAACAACCACGATCAAGATTATAACAACCACGACCATGATTATAACAACCAGGACCATGATTATAACAACCACGACAATGATTATAACAACCACGACCATGATTATAACAAACACGACGATGATTATAACAACCACGACCATGATTATAACAACAACGACTATGATTATAACAACCACGACCGATTACCAAGCAGCCACAGCTGCTGATTATAACAACAACGACTATAGATATAACGAAAAGCACAACCATAAATATAACAGCCACGACCATGATTATAACAACCGATCATGAATACGACCATGATTATAACGACTTAACCATGATTATAACAATGCGACCATGATTATAACAACCAAGACCATGATTATAACAAACACGATCATGAACCACGACTATGATTATAATAATAACCACAACTATGATTATAACAACCACGACCATGAACCACGACCATGATTATAACAACCACGACCATGATTATAACAACCACGACCATGATTGTAACAACCAAGACCATGATTGCAACAACCACGACCATGATTGCAACAACCACGACCATGATTGTAACAGCCACGACCCTGATTATAACAACCACGACCCTGATTGTAGCAACCACAACCATGATTGTAACAACCATGACCATAATTGCAACAACCACGACCATGATTGTAACAAAAACGACCATGATTATAACAACCAAGTCCATGATTATAACAATCACGACCATGATTATAACAACCACGACTATGAATATAACAACCACAACCATATATATAACAAGCAAGACCATGATTATAACAACCACGATCATGAACCACGACCATGATTATAACAACCACAACCATGATTATAACAATCACGACCATGATTATAACAACCACGACCATGATTATAACAAACACGACCATGATTAAAACAACCACGACTATGATTATAACCACCACGACTATGATTATAACAACCACGATTATGATTATAACAACCACGGTCATGAACCACGACTATGATTATAATAACCACGACTATGATTATAGCAACCTGACAAGCAGACACGACCATGATTATAACAACCACGACCATGAACCACGACCATGATTATAACAACCACGATCATGATTGTAACAACCAAGACCATGATTGCAACAACCACGACCATGATTGCAACAACCACGACCATGATTGTAACAACCACAACCATGATTGTAACAGCCACGACCCCGATTATAACAACCACGACCCTGATTGTAACAACCACAACCATGATTGTAACAACCATGACCATAATTGCAACAACCACGACCATGATTGTAACAAAAACGACCATGATTATAACAACCACGTCCATGATTATAACAACAACGACCATAATTATATCAACCACGACTATGAATATAACAACCACAACCATAAATATAACAACCACGACCATGATTATAACAACCACGATCATGAACCACGACCATGATTATAATAACGACAACCATGATTCTAACAATCACGACCATGATTATAAAAACCACGACCATGATTATAACAAGCACGACCATGATTAAAACAACCACGACTATGATTATAACCACCACGACTATGATTATA
>NW_024715969.1:0-6829 GCF_018991925.1 Homarus americanus | reverse complement strand
TGGCCAAAAATACTTTTTCTCTCTGAACTAAAATTTAATGTCCCTAACTATTTAAGTACATCCAGAATAATACACAAGCACCAAGAAATGACCTCGAAAACCCATAAGTGGCGAGTAATTAGCATTGCAAAAGTAATTAAAATATTCTAAAAATCATTTGAACATTTTCTAAAAGCCATTTGAACAAGTTATAATCAAGATATCAAATTTTGGTTAACAGATCCTTAAGCAACACATTCAGGAGTACCTATACTGAAATTTTGAACAAAATCCATTTTTTGGCCGAAATGACAAAAATTGTAAGTCTAAAGCCTTAAAGGATTTTTGGCCAAAAATACTTTTTCTCTCTGAACTAAAATTTAATGTGCCTAACTATTTACGTACATCCAGAATAATACACAAGCACCAAGAAATGACCTCGAAAACCCATAAGTGGCGAGTAAATAGCATTGCAAAAGTAATTAAAATATTCTAAAAATCATTTGAACATTTTCTAAAAGCCATTTGAACAAGTTATAATCAAGATATCAAATTTGGTTAATACATCCTTAAGCAGCACATTCAGGAGTACCTTATACTGAAATTTTGAACAAACTATTTTTTGGCCGAAATGATGTGCAAAAATACCAGGTGCCCAAAGCTCCAAAGGATTTTTGGCCAAAAATACTTTTTCTCTCTGAACTAAAAATTTAATGTGCCCAACTATTTAAGTACATCCAGAATAATACACAAGCACCAAGAAATGACCCTGAAAACCAATAAGTGAAGTGAGTAATTAGCATGGCAAAAGTAATTAAAATATTCTAAAATCATTTGAACATTTTCAAAAGCCATTTGAACAAGTTATAATCAAGATATATCAAATTTTGCTTAAGGATTCCAAGCAGTACATTCAGGGAAAGTACCTATACTGAAATTTTGAACAAAAATCCATTTTTGGCCGAAATGGCAAAAAATTGTAAGTCTATAGCCTTAAAGGATTTTTGGCTAAAAATACGTTTTTTCTCTGAACTAAAATTTAATGTGCCTAACTATTTAAGTACATCCAGAATAATACACAAGCACCAAGAAATGACCTCGAAAACGCATAAGTGGCGAGTAATTAGCATTGCAAAAGTAATTAAAATATTCTAAAAATCATTTGAACATTTTCTAAAAGCCATTTGAACAAGTTATAATCAAGATATCAAATTTTGGTTAACAGATCCTTAAGCAGCACATTCAGGAGTACCTATACTGAAATTTTGAACAAAATCCATTTTTTGGCCGAAAATGACAAAAATTGTAAGTCTTATGCCTTAAAGGATTTTTGGCCAAAAATACTTTTTCTCTCTGAACTAAAATTTAATGTGCCTAACTATTTAAGTACATCCAGAATAATACACAAGCACCAAGAAATGACCTCGAAAAACCATAAGTGGCGAGTAATTAGCATTACAAAAGTAATTAAAATATTCTAAAAATCATTTGAACATTTTCTAAAAGCCATTTGAACAATTTATAATCAAGATATCAAATTTTGGTTAACAGATCCTTAAGCAGCACATTCAGGAGTACCTATACTGAAATTTTGAACAAAATCCATTTTTTGGCCGAAAATGACAAAAATTGCAAGTCTTATGCCTTAAAGGATTTTTGGCCAAAAAATACTTTTTCTCTCTGAACTAAAATTTAATGTGCCTAACTATTTAAGTACATCCAGAATAATACACAAGCACCAAGAAATGACCTCGAAAACCCATAAGTGGCGAGTAATTAGCATTGCAAAAGTAATTAAAATATTCTAAAAATCATTTGAACATTTTCTAAAAGCCATTTGAACATGTTATAATCAAGATATCAAATTTTGGTTAACAGATCCTTAAGCAGCACATTAAGGAGTACATATACTGAAATTTTGAACAAAATCCATTTTTTGGCCGAAAATGACAAAAATTGTAAGTCTATTGCCTTAAAGGATTTTTGGCCAAAAATACTTTTTCTCTCTGAACTAAAATTTAATGTGCCTAACTATTTAAGTACATCCAGAATAATACACAAGCACCAAGAAATGACCTCGAAAACCCATAAGTGGCGAGTAATTAGCATTGCAAAAGTAATTAAAATATTCTAAAAATCATTTGAACATTTTCTAGAAGCCATTTGAACAAGTTATAATCAAGATATCAAATTTTGGTTAACAGATCCTTAAGCAGCACATTCAGGAGTACCTATACTGAAATTTTGAACAAAATCCATTTTTTTGCCGAAAATGACAAAAATTGTAAGTCTTATTATGCCTAAAGGATTTTTGGTCAAAATACTTTTTTCTCTGAACTAAAAATTTAATGTGCCTAACTATTTAAGTATTACGCAGAATAATATATACACCAAGAAATGACTCGAAACCCATAAGTGGCGAGTAATTAGCTTTTATAAATGCTAATTAAAATATTCTAAAAATCATTTGAACATTCTCTAAAAGCCATTTGAACAAGTTATAATCAAGATATCAAATTTTGGTTAACAGATCCTTAAGCAGCACATTCAGGAGTACCTATACTGAAATTTTGAACAAAATCCATTTTTTGGCCGAAAATGACAAAAATTGTAAGTCTTTTGCCTTAAAGGATTTTTGGCCAAAAATACCTTTTCTCTCTGAACTAAAATTGAATGTGCCTAACTATTTAAGTACATGCAGAATAATACATTGCCACTGCCAAGAAAATGACTCTCGAAAACCCATAAGTGGTGTAATTATCATTGCAAAAAGTAATTAAAATATCTAAAAAATCATTTGAACATTTTCTAAAAGCCATTTGAACAAGTTATAATCAAGATATAAAATTTTGGTTAACAGATCCTTAAGCAGCACATTCAGGAGTACCTATACTGAAATTTTGAATAAAATCCATTTTTTGGCCGAAAATGACAAAAATTGTAAGTCTATGCCTTAAAGGATTTTTGGCCAAAAATACGTTTTCTCTCTGAACTAAAATTTAATGTGCCTAACTATTTAAGTACATGCAGAATAATACACAAGCACCAAGAAATGACCTCGAAAACCCATAAGTGGCGAGTAATTAGCATTGCAAAAGTAATTAAAATATTCTAAAAATCATTTGAACATTTTCTAAAAGCCATTTGAACAAGTTATAATCAAGATATCAAATTTTGGTTAACAGATCCTTAAGCAGCACATTCAGGAGTACCTATACTGAAATTTTGAACAAAATCCATTTTTTGGCCGAAATGACGAAAATTGTAAGTCTAAAGCCTTAAAGGATTTTTGGCCAAAAATACTTTTTCTCTCTGAACTAAAATTTAATGTGCCTAACTATTTAAGTACATCCAGAATAATACACAAGCACCAAGAAATGACCTCGAAAACCCATAAGTGGCGAGTAATTAGCATTGCAAAAGTAATTAAAATATTCTAAAAATCATTTGAACATTTTCTAAAAGCCATTTGAACAAGTTATAATCAAGATATCAAATTCTGGTTAACAGATCCTCAAGCAGCACTTTCAGGAGTACATATACTGAAATTTTGAACAAAATCCATTTTTTGGCCGAAAATGACAAAAATTGTAAGTCTTATGCCTTAAAGGATTTTTGGCCAAAAGTACTTTTTCTCTCTGAACTAAAATTTAATGTGCCTAACTATTTAAGTACATGCATAATAATACACAAGCACCAAGAAATGACCTCGAAAACCCATAAGTGGCGAGTAATTAGCATTGCAAAAGTAATTTAAATATTCTAAAAATCATTTGAACATTTTCTAAAAGCCATTTGAACAAGTTATAATCAAGATATCAAATTTTGGTTAACAGATCCTTAAGCAGCACATTCAGGAGTATCTATACTGAAATTTTGAACAAAATCCATTTTTTGGCCGAAATGAAGAAAATTGTAAGTCTTTGGCCAAAAATACTTTTTTCTCTCTGAAGTAAAAATTTTATGCTCAATTATTTAAAGTGCATTACGTGAATAATACACACAAGCACTCAAGAAAATGAGACCTTGAAAAACCTATAAGTGGGGAGTAATTATACTATAAAAGTAATTAAAAGATTCTAAAAATCATTTGAACATTTTCTAAAAGCCTTTTGAACAAGTTATTATCAAGATATCAAATTTTGGTTAACAGATCCTTAAGCAGCACATTCAGGAGTACCTATACTGAAATTTTGAACAAAATCCATATTTTGGCCGAAAATGTCAAAAATTGTAAGTCTTATGCCTTAAAGGATTTTTGGCCAAAAATACTTTTTCTCTCTGAACTAAAATTTAATGTGCCTAACTATTTAAGTACATGCAGAATAATACACAAGCACCAAGAAATGACCTCGAAAACCCATAAGTGGCGAGTAATTAGCTTTGCAAAAGTAATTAGAATATTCTATAAATCATTTGAACATTTTCTAAAAGCCTTTTGAACAAGTTATAATTAAGATATCAAATTTTGGTTAACAGATCCTCAAACAGCACTTTCAGGAGTACATATACTGAAATTTTGAACAAAATCCATTTTTTGGCCGAAAATGAGAAAAATTGTAAGTCTTATGCCTTAAAGGATTTTTGGCCAAAAATACTTTTTCTCTCTGAACTAAAATTTAATGTGCCTAACTATTAAAGTACATGCAGAATAATACACAAGCACCAAGAAATGACCTCGAAAACCCATAAGTGGCGAGTAATTAGCATTGCAAAAGTAATTAAAATATTCTAAAAATCATTTGAACATTTTCTAAAAGCCATTTGAACAAGTTATAATCAAGATATCAAATTTTGGTTAACAGATCCTTAAGCAGCACATTCAGGAGTACCTATACTGAAATTTTGAACAAAATCCATTTTTTGGTCGAAAATGACAAAAATTGTAAGTCTTATGCCTCAAAGGATTTTTGGCCAAAAATACTTTTTCTCTCTGAACTAAAATTTAATGTGCCTAACTATATAAGTACATCCAGAATAATACACAAGCACCAAGAAATGACCTCGAAAACCCATAAGTGGCGAGTAATTAGCCACACTCAAGCCACTGAAAGAGAAAACAATTCTGTTGTTGAAGTGTTGAATAGTTCGAACTTTATTCACACCTTCTTTGAACGAAAGACTTAAAGCTTCATGTCTATGAAAGTGAAGGGACTTCTGACACAGAAGCGCATGGAAGGAATGAATGACGAGTGTAACAAATTCTGTGATGAAGTAGATAATCTGTACAGCAGGTGTTTAGAGTATTTGCATAAATTGATTAAACTCCTGGAAGACTTTTGTTTTAAATGGATGACACGGAGTGAAACACCGAACTCGACTGATGTGGAATCATGTATCAAATATCTGATTAATAAGGGAGTGCCAATTGATGACGTGAAATGTTTTGATGAAGTTAGCAATCCGAAGAAATTTACAGAAAGTCACAAGAGTGATGAAGAATTCACTTTATTTATAGCACATCAGAAGTAGACCAAATATTTTGAAAGGTCCCAGAACATTGATCGTCATTCAGAGCTGTTGAAACGTGCACAGTTTTTCTTTGCTATACCTGCTCACAATGCAAATGTAGAGAGGATTTTTTCAGTGATGAAAAGCCAGTGGACAAAGAAGAGAAATAAGTTGACAGTTGAGTAACTGAAAGGACTTCTGCTTGTACAGTACAACTTCAGAGAAATTTCCTGCGAAGACTTCATGCCTTCTTAATGAGCAGTCAACCACTGCTGAGAATGATGCGATCTACAGAGAAATATACATGGGCACATCAAGGAAAAGAAAATTAATGATCAATCTGCACTAAACATATGGTAAGCTACAGAAAATTTTGAGTAATTACCATATATTAATGTTTTCAGCCACAAAAATTCTAAAATATCGATAGGCCTACTTGATATAAACGTACTAGTGTACAATACACGAGTATAACAATGATTCAACGTGGGATATTTTGCACCCCCCCCCTCCCTCACTCCCACCAAGAAGATAAGAAAATTCTTCGGGTTGTCCACCTTTTTCGACGTTCAAATCTGGTAACCCTAAGATATAAAAGATACGTTAAGTAAAAATTCCTGAAATTACTGTTAAATCTTGTTCATTGAACATTTTCTGGTGTTTACCCATCTATTGAGAATATTTATGATGGGATATCGACTTAATTTGCAACTTTATTTACCTAATGGCCACCCACTAAAAGTGGCCATGCAGACGGAAGGAGGCCAGTGGCCTGTGTAGGAGCCTTTCATTGTTTTTGATAATTTTGTCAGTTATGTTCATTCGTGTTGAAGGTGCGTAACATCACAAAGAAAAAGCCCGGGTTCACGTTTTCCACCCTCAGTTACATGGATAATTGAGATGTCATAGTTCCGGAAGCATCTTAGTCGCTCAGTGTTGCACCTTTTTTGAGGATGTTAGGTCTCTGGAGATAAGATTTCTATATTTGTACACAGTAAATCAGACTGGGACGTACGTGAGATATGTACAGTTGAAGGCGCATTTTGCTATCTTTGTATTCTACGGTACGTTTTATAATTCCCAAATTTTGCTTCGCTTTTTTTTAATGGTGCCCCCACTTGTTGCGCTGTCTTCAGTGAAAATTATTAAATTTCAGCAGTGTCACAACGTCTACATCTTTCTCTTTATCGACAGTATCCTGGAAAGTGTTATTAACAGAAGAGTTGTGATTAAGAGTGTTGTATCCTATACGTGTAGGGTCTTCCATTTAATAATGTTAAAGAGCAATTGCCAGTCTCTTGACCATTTGAACAGCTCGTGCGGGTCTTTCTGCATTGTTGCGACATCGTTTTGACTTGTTACCTTCCCAAATATCTTCGTGTCGTCAGCAAACTTGACA
>NW_024715968.1:0-14187 GCF_018991925.1 Homarus americanus | reverse complement strand
GGGTTACGTATTGCTGTCAGGGTGCACGGGAGTGTCAAGGTGTGCCTAGGAGTGTCTGTGCGGTGCCTGGAGTGTCAGAGGTTACCTGGGAGTGTCAGAGGTACCTGGGAGTGCTGAAGGTGTACCTGGGAGCTGGGGAGGTGTACCTGGGAGTGTCAGAGGTGTACCTGGGAGGCCAGTGCACCTGGGAGTGTCAGGTGGTGTACCTGGGAGTGCCTGAGGTACCTGGGAGGCTGGGAGGTACCTGGGAGTGTCTGAGGTGTACCTGGGATGTTGGGGAGGTACCTGGGAGAGGTCAGGGGTGTAACTGGGAGTGTCTGAGGTGTAACTGGGAGTGTCGGAGGAGGTCTGGGAGTGTCTGAGGTGTACCTGGGAGTGCCAGAGGTGTACCTGGGAGGCCGGGAGGTACCTGGGAATGTCAGAGGTGCAACTGGGAGTGTCTGAGGTGTCCCTGGGAGTGTCTGAGGTGTACCTGGGAGTGCCTGAGGTGTACCTGGGAGGTCAGAGTTGTACCTGGGAGTGTCAGAGGTGAACCTGGGAGTGCCAGAGGTGTTCCTGGGAGTCTGAGTGGTGTACCTGGGAGTGTTGTGGTGTACCAGGGAGTGTCAGAGGAGTACCTGGGAGTGCTCGGTGGTGTACCTGGGAGTGTCAGAGGTGTGGGAGTGTCAGAGGTGTACCTGGGAGCGTCAGAGGAGTACCTCGGGGTCAGAGGTGTACCTGGGAGTGTCTGAGGTGTATCTGGGAGTGTCAGAGGTGTAGCTGGGAGTGTCAGGGGTGCACCTGGGAGTGTCAGAGGAGTACCTGGGAGCATCAAAGGAGCAACCTCGGGGTGTCAGAGAGTACCTGGGAGTGTCTGAGGTGTATCTGGGGTGTCAGAGGTGTACCTGGGAGTGTCAGTGGTGTACCTGGGAGTGTCAGGTGTATACCAGGGAGTGTCAGAGGAGTACCTGGGAGTGTCAGAGGTGTACCTGGGAGACGGAGGTGCACTGGGAGGTCAGAGGTGTACCGGGAGTTTCTGAGGTGTACCTGGGAGGATCGGAGGTGTACCTGGGAGGTCAGAGGAGTACCTGGGAGTTTCAGAGGTGTACCTGGGATATCGGAGGTGTACCTGGGAGTGTCAAAGGCGTACTTGGGAGGCCAGAGGTACCTGGGAGGTCAGAGGTGTACCTGGGAGTGTCAAAGGTGTACCTGGGAGTCTCAGAGGTGTACCTGGGATTGTCAGGAGGAACCAGGGAGGTCAGGGGAGTACCTGGGAGTACAAGGTGTACCTGGAGTATCAGAGGTACCTGGGAGTTTCTGGAGTGTACCTGGGAGTCTCAGAGGTGTACCTGGGAGTGTCAGAGGTGAACCAGGGAGGTCAGAGGAGTACCTGGGAGTGTCAAAGGTACCTCGGAGCATCAGAGGTGTACCTGGGAGTTTCTGGAGGTGTACCTGGGAGGTCAGAGGTGCCTGGGAGTGTCTGAGGTGTACCTGGGAGTGTCAGAGGTGTACCTGGGAGGTCAGGGGTGTACCTGGAAGTGTCAGGGGTGTACTGGGAGGTCAGAGGTGTACCTGGGAATGTCAGAGGTGTACCTGGGAGTGTCTGAGGTGTACCTGGGAGTGTCTTTGGTACCTGGAAGTGTCTGAGGTGTACATGGAGTGTCAGAGGTGTACCTGGCAGTGTCAGCGGTGTACCTGGGAGTGTCAGCGGTGTACCTGGGAGTGTCAGAGGTGTACCTGGGAGTGTCTGAGGCATACCTGGAGTGTCAGAGGTACCTGGGAGCGTCAGGGGTGTACCTGGGAGTGTCAAGGTGTACCTAGGAGTGTCATGGTGTACCTGGGAGTGTCAGAGGTATACCTGGGAGTATCAGAGGTGTACCTGGGAGGCCGAGGGTACCTGGGAGTGTCAGAGGTGTACCTGGGAGTGTCAAAGGTGTACCGGGAATGTCAGAGGCAACTGGGAGTGTCTGAGGTGTACCTGGGAGTGTCTGAGGTGTACCTGGGAGGTCAGAGGTGTACCTGGGAGTGTCAAAGGTGTACCTGGGAATGTCAGAGGTGCAACTGGGAGTGTCTGAGGTGTACCTGGGAGGTCTGAGGTGTACCTGGGAGTGTCAAGGGTGTACCTGGGAGTGTCAGAGGTGTACCTGGGAGTGTCTGAGGTGTACCTGGAGTGTCAGAGGTGTACCTGGGAGTGTCTGGGGTGTACCTGGGAGTGTCGGCGGTGTACCCAGGAGTGTCAGGGTGTACCTGGGAGGTTGGGGCGGTGTACCTGGGAGGTCAGAGGTGTACCTGGGAGTGCTGTGGGGTGTACCTGGGATTGTCAGAGGTGTACCTGGGAGTGTCTGAGGTGTACCTGGGAGGTCAGGTGGTGCACCTGGGAGTGTCAGTGGTACCTGGGAGGTGTAGATGTACCTGGGAGTGTCAGAGGTACCTGGGAGTGTCTGAGGTGTACCTGGGAGTGTCAGGAGGTGTACCTGGGAGGTCAGGGGTGTAACTGGGAGTGTCAGAGGTGTACCTGGGAGTGTCAAGGTACCTGGGAATGTCAGAGGTGCAACTGGGAGTGTCTGAGGTGTCCCTGGGAGTGTCTGAGGTGTACCTGGGAGTGCCTGAGGTGTACCTGGGAGTGTCAGAGTTGTACCTGGGAGGTCAGAGGTGAACCTGGGAGTGCCAGAGGTGTACCTGGGAGTCTGAGTGGTGTACCTGGGAGTGTCAGGTGTGTACCAGGAGTGTCAGAGGAGTACCTGGGAGTGCTCAGCGGTGTACCTGGGAGGTCAGAGTTGTACGTGGGAGTGTCAGAGGTGTACCTGGGAGCGTCAGAGGAGTACCTCGGGGTGTCAGAGGTGTACCTGGGAGTGTCTGAGGTGTATCTGGGAGCAGAGGTGTAGCTGGGAGTGTCAGGGGTGCACCTGGGAGTGTCAGAGGAGTACCTGGGAGTGTCTGAGGTGTATCTGGGGGGTGCAGAGGTACCTGGGAGTGTCATGGTGTACCTGGGAGTGTCAGGTGTATACCAGGGAGTGTCAGAGGAGCACTGGGAGTGTCAGAGGTACCTGGGAGTATCGGAGGTGTACCTGGGAGGTCAGAGGTACCTGGGAGTTCTGGGAGGTACCTGGGAGGATCGGAGGTGTACCTGGGAGGTCAGGGAGTACCTGGGAGTCTTAGAGGTGTACCTGGGATATCGGAGGTGTACCTGGGAGTGTCAAAGTGCACTTGGGAGTGTCAGAGGTACCTGGGAGTGTCAGAGGTGTACCTGGGAGTGTCAAAGGTGTACCTGGGAGTCTCAGAGGTGTACCTGGGAGTGTCAGAGGTGAACCAGGGAGTGTCAGGGAGTACCTGGAAGGGGGGTGTACCTCGGAGTATCAGAGGTGTACCTGGGAGTTTCTGGAGGTACCTGGGAGTCTCAGAGGTGTACCTGGGAGTGTCAGAGGTGAACCAGGGAGGTCAGAGGAGTACCTGGGAGTGTCAAAGGTGTACCTGGAGATCAGAGGTGTACCTGAGTTTCTGGAGGTACCTGGGAGGTCAGAGGTGTACCTGGGAGTGTCTGAGGTACCTGGGAGTGTCAGAGGTGTACCTGGGAGGTCAGGGGTGTACCTGGAAGAGGTCTGGGGGTACTGGGAGTGCAGAGGTGTACCTGGGAGTGTCAGAGGGTACCTGGGAGGTCTGAGGTGTACCGAAGTCTTGGTGTACCAGAAGGTCTGAGGCATGGAGTGTCAGAGGTACCTGGCAGTGTCATGTACCTGGGAGGTCAGCGGTGTACCTGGGAGTGTCAGAGGTGTACTGGGAGTGTCTGAGGTGTACCTGGGAGTGTCAGAGGTACCTGGGAGCGTCAGAGTGTACCTGGGAGTGCTGGCGGTGTACCTAGGAGTGTCAGAGGTGTACCTGGGAGGTCAGAGGTATACCTGGGAGTATCAGAGGTACCTGGGAGGTCATGGTGTACCTGGGAGTGTCAGAGGTGTACCTGGGAGTGTCAAAGGTGTACCTGGGAATGTCAGAGGTGCAACTGGGAGTGTCTGAGGTGTACCTGGGAGGTCTGAGGTGTACCTGGAGTGCTGAGAGGTGTACCTGGGAGTGTCAGTACCTGGGAATCAGAGGTGCAACTGGGAGTGTGAGGTGTACCTGGGAGGTCTGAGGTGTACCTGGGAGTGTCAGAGGTGTACCTGGGAGGTCAGAGGGGTACCTGGGAGTGTCTGAGGTGTACCCGGGAGTGTCAGAGGTGTACCTGGGAGTGTCTGGGGTGTACCCGGAGAGTCAGGAGGTGTACCTGGAGTGTCAAGGTGTACCTGGGAGCGCAAGAGGTGTACCTGGGAGTGTCAGAGGTGTACCTGGGAGTGTCAGGGGGTGTACCTGGGAGTGTCAGAGGTGTACCTGGGAGTGTCTGAGGTACCTGGGAGTGTCAGAGGTGTACCTGGGAGTGCTGGGGTGTACCTGGGAGGTCAGAGTGGTACCTGGGAGGCTCGGAGGTGTACCTGGGAGGTCAGAGGTGTACCTGGGAGTGCTCGGAGGTGTACCTGGGAGGTCTGAGGTATACCTGAGTGTCAGAGGTGTACCTGGGAGTGTCTGGGGGTACCTGGGAGTGTCAGAGGTGTACCTGGGAGGCCGGGAGGTGCCTGGGAGTGTCAGAGGTGTACCTGGGAGGCCAAGGTACCTGGGAGTGTCAGAGGTGTACCTGGGAGTGTCTGAGGTGTACCTGGGAGTGTCTGAGGGTGTACCTGGAATGTCAGAGGTGTACCTGGGAGGTCAAAGGTGTACCTGGGAATGTCAGGAGGCAACTGGGAGTGTCTGAGGTGTACCTGGGAGGTCTGAGGTGTACCTGGGAGTGTCAGAGGTGTACCTGGGAGGTCAGAGGTGTACCTGGGAGGTCTGAGGTGTACCCTGGGAGTGTCAGAGGTGTACCTGGGGAGGCTGGGGTGCACTGGAGTGTCAGAGGTGTACCTGGGAGTGCTCAGGGTGTACCTGGGAGGCCAGGGTGTACCTGGGAGGTCAGAGGTGTACCTGGAGGTCAGGTGTACCTGGAGTGTCAGAGGTGTACCTGGGAGTGTCTGAGGTGTACCTGGGAGGTCAGAGGTGCACCTGGGAGTGTCAGAGGTGTACCTGGGAGGCTCAGAGGGTGTACCTGGGAGTGTCAGAGGTGTACCTGGGAGTGTCTGAGGTGTACCTGGGAGGTCAGAGGTGTACCTGGGAGTGTCAGGGTGTACCTGGGAGTGTCAGAGGTGTACCTGGGAGGTCAGAGGCACTGGGAATGTCAGAGGTGCAACTGGAGGTCTGGAGGTGTCCTGGGAGTGTCTGAGGGCCTGGGAGTGCCTGAGGTGTACCTGGGAGTGCCGAGTTGTACCTGGGAGGCCGAGGTGAACCTGGGAGTGCCAGAGGTGTACCTGGGAGTCTGAGTGGTGTACCTGGGAGGCCAGGTGTGTACCAGGGAGTGTCAGAGGAGTACCTGGGAGGTCAGAGGTGTACCTGGGAGGCCAGAGGTGCACCTGGGAGTGTCAGAGGTGTACCTGGGAGCGTCAGAGGAGTACCTCTGGGTGTCAGAGGTGTACCTGGGAGGTCTGAGGTGTACCTGGGAGGCTCAGAGGTGTACCTGGGAGGTCAGGGTGCACCTGGGAGTGTCAGAGGAGACCTGGGAGGTCTGAGGTGTACCTGGGAGTGTCAGAGGTGTACCTGGGAGGTCAGTGGTGTACCTGGGAGTGTCAGGGTTTATACCAGGAGTTTCAGAGGAGAACCTGGAGTGTCAGAGGTGACCTGGGATATCGGAGGTGTACCTGGGAGGTCAGAGGTGTACCTGGGAGTTCGGAGGTGTACCTGGGAGGATTGAGGTACCTGGGAGGTCAGAGGAGTACCTGGATTTCAGAGGTGTACCTGGGATATCGGAGGTGTACCTGGGAGTGTCAAAGGTGACCTGGGAGGTCAGAGGTGTACCTGGGAGGTCAGAGGTGTACCTGGGAGGTCAGAGGTGTACCTGGGAGGGGAGGTGTCCCTGAGAGTGTTGGGGTGTACCTGGGAGGTCAGGGTGTACCTGGGAGTGTCAGAGGTGTCCCTGGGAGGCCAGAGGTACCTGGGAGGTCAGAGGTGTACCTGGGAGGTCAGAGGTGACTTGGGAGGTTAGAGGTACCTGGAGGGGTCATGGGTGTAACTGGGAGTGTCAGAGGTGTACCTGGGAGTGTCTGAGGTGTACCTGGGAGGTCAGGTGTACCTGGAAGGTCAGGGTGTACCTGGGAGGTCAGAGGTGTACCGGGAGTGTCTGAGGTACCTGGGAGTGTCATAGGTGTACCTGGGAGTGTCAGGGTGTACATGGAGTGTCAGCGGCCTGGGAGTGTCAGGTGTACCTGGAAGTGTCATGGTGTACCTGGGAGGTCAGAGGCATACCTGGGAGCATCAGAGGTACTTGGGAGCATCAGAGTTGTACCTGGGAGGTCAGAGGTACTGGGAGGTCAGAGGTACCTGGGAGGCAGAGGTGGACCTGGGAGTGTGGGAGGTGTTCTGAGAGTGTTGGGGGTGTACCTGGAAGTGTCAGAGGTGTACCTGGGAGTGTCTGAGGTGTACCTACGTGTGTCTGAGGTGTACCTGGGAGTGTCTGAGGTGTACCTGGGAGTGTCAGAGGTGTACCTGGGAGTGTCAAAGGTGTACCTGGGAATGTCAGAGGTGCAACTGGGAGTGTCTGAGGTGTCCCGGGAGTGTCTGAGGTGTACCTGGGAGTGCCTGAGGTGTACCTGGGAGGTCAGACTGGGAGTGTCTGAGGTAACTGGGAGTGTCGGAGGAGTAACTGGGAGTGTCTGAGGTGTACCTGGGAGTGCCAGAGGTGTACCTGGGAGGTCAAAGGTGTACCTGGGAATGTCAGAGGTGCAACTGGGAGTGTCTGAGGTGTCCCTGAGTGTCTGAGGTGTACCTGGGAGCCTGAGGTGTACCTGGGAGTGTCAGAGTTGTGTCTGGGAGGTCAGAGGAACCTGGGAGTGCCAGAGGTGTCCTGGGAGTTCAGAGGTGTACCTGGGAGGTCAGGTGTGTACCAGGGAGGTCAGAGGAGACCTGGGAGGCTGGGTGCCTGGGAGTGTCAGAGGTGTCTGGGAGTGCAGAGGTGTACCTGCTGGGGAGGAGTACCTCGGGGTGTCAGAGGTACCTGGGAGGTTGAGGTATCTGGGAGTGTCAGAGGTAGCTGGGAGTGTAGGGGTGCACCTGGGAGTGTCAGAGGAGTACCTGGGAGCATCAGGAGTACCTGGGGTGTCAGAGGAGTACCTGGAGCGAGGGGTGTCAGAGGTGTACCTGGGAGTGTCAGTGGTGTACCTGGGAGGTCAGGTGATACCAGGGAGTGTCAGAGGAGTACCTGGGAGGTCAGAGGTGTACCTGGGAGTATCGAGGTACCTGGGAGGCGAGGTGTACCTGAGCTGGAGGCACTGGGAGGATCGAGGTACCTGGGAGGCCGAGGAGTACCTGGGAGTTTCAGAGGTGTACCTGGGATATCGGAGGTACCTGAGTGTCAGCCATGCACTTGGGAGCGTCAGAGGTACCTGGGAGTGTCAGAGGTACCGGAGTGTCACAACCTGGGAGTCTCAGAGGGCACCGGAGTCAGAGGTGAACCAGGAGGTCAGAGGAGCCTGGAGTGTTAGAGGTGTACCTGGAAGTGTCAGGGGTGTACCTGGGAGTGTCGGAGGTGTACCTGGGAGTGTCTGAGGTGTACCTGGGAGTGTCAGAGTTGTACCTGGGAGGCCAGGAGGTGCACCTGGGAGTGCCGGAGGTACCCAGAGTGCCAGTGGTGTACCTGGGAGTGTCAGAGGTGTACCTGGGCGTGTCTGAGGTGTACCTGGGAATGTATGAGGTGTACCTGAGAGTGTCAGTGGTGTACCTGGGAGTATCGGAAGTGTACCTGGGATTGTATGAGGTGTACCTGGCAGTGTCAGAGGTGTACCTGGCAGTGTTAGAGGTGTACCTGGGAGTGTCTGAGGTTTACCTGGGAGTGTCAGTGGTGTACCTGAGAGTGTCAGAGGTGCACCTGAGAGTGTCTGAGGTGGACCTGGGAGTGTCTGAGGTGTACCTGAG
Organism: Homarus americanus; assembly: GCF_018991925.1. Taxonomy (NCBI): domain Eukaryota; kingdom Metazoa; phylum Arthropoda; class Malacostraca; order Decapoda; family Nephropidae; genus Homarus; species Homarus americanus. Next base: position 6,183 of record NW_024715968.1, on the reverse strand, counting down.
TGTCTGAGGTGTACCTGGGAGTGTCAGAGTTGTACTTGGGAGTGTGTCAGAGGTGTTGCAAGGAGTGCCAGAGGTGTACCTGGGATTGTCAGTGGTGTACCTGGGAGTGTCTGAAGTGTACCTGGGAGTGTCAGAGTTGTACCTGGGCGTGTCAGAGGTGTACCTGGGTGTGTCTGAGGTGTACCTGGGAGTATCTGAGGTGTACCTGGGAGTGTCTGAGGTGTACCTGGAAGTGTCAGTGGTGTACCAGGGAGTGTCAGAGGTGTACCTGGGACTGTTAGAGGAGTACCTGGGAGTGTCAGTGATGTACCTGGGAGTGTAAGTGTTGTACCTGGGAGTGTCAGAGGTGTACCTGGGAGTGTCAGAGGTGTACCTGGGAGTGTCAGAGGTGTACCTGGGAGTGTCTGAGGTGTACCAGGGAGTGTCATTGGAGTACCTACCTGGGAGTGTCAGAGGTGTACCTGGGAGTGACAGGGGTGTACCTGGGAGTGCAGGGGTTGACCTGGGAGTGTCTGAGGTGTACCTGGGAGTATGAGAGGTGTACCTGGGAGTGCCAGGTGTGTACCTGGGAGTGTCAGCGGTGTACCTGGGAGTGTCAGAGGTGTACCTGGGATTGTCGGAGATGTACCTTGGAGTGTCAGGGGTGCACCTGGGAGAGTCTGAGGTGTACCTGAGAGTGTGAGAGGTGTACCTGGGAGTGTCAGTGGTGTACCTGGGAGTGTCAGAGGTGTAACTGGCAGTGTGAGAGGTGTACCTGGGAGTGTCTGAGGTGTACCTGGGCGTGTGAGAGGTGTACCTGGGAGTGTCTGAGGTGTACCTGGGAGTGTCTGAGGTGTACCTGGATGTGTCTGAGGTGTACCTGGGAGTTTCTGAGGTGTACTTGGAAGTGTCAGTGGTGTACCTGGGAGTGTCAGTGGTGTACCAGGGAGTGTCAGAGGTGTACCTGGGACTGTTAGAGGAGTACCTGGGAGCGTCATAGGAGTACCTGGGAGTGTCAGAGATGTACCTGGGAGTGTCAAAGGTGTAACTGGGAGTGTCTGAGGTGTACCTGGGAGTGTCAAAGGTGTACCTGGGGATGAAATTGGTGTTCCTGTGAGTGTCAGAGGTGTACCTGAGTTTCTGAGGTGTACCTGGGAGTGTCAGAGTTTTACCTGGGAGTGATAGAGGTGTACCTGGGAGTGTCAGAGGTGTACCTGGGAGTGTCGGAGGTGTACCTAGGAGTGTGAGAAGTGTACCTGGGAGTCTCTGAGGTGTACCAGGCAGTGTCAGAGGTGTACCTGGGAGTGTCAGAGGAGTACCTGGGAGAGTCAGAGGTGTACCTGGGAGTGTCTGAGGTACCTGGGAGCAACAGGGGTGTACCAGGGAGTGTCAGGAGGAGTACCTGGGAGGCCAGAGGTGTACCTGGGAGGTTTTGGAGGTGTACCTGGGAGGCCAGAGGTGCCTGGGAGTGTAAGGAGGTGTACCTGAGTATCAGGAGGTGTACCTAGGAGTGTCAGAGGTGTACCCTGGGAATGTTAGAAGTGTACCTGGGAATGTCTGAGGTGTACCTGAGAGTGTCAGGAGGTGGTACCTGGGAGGTAAGTGAGAGGTGTACCTGGGAGTGTCAGAGGTACTTGGGAGTGTCGGTAGTAACGGAGTGTCAGAGGTGTACCTGGGAGTGTATGAGGTGTACCTGGGAGTGTTAGAGGAATACCAGGGAGTGTCGGAGGTGTACCTAGGAGTGTGAGAAGTGTACCTGGGCGTGTCGGAGGTGTACCTGGGAGTGTCAGAGGTGTACCTGGGAGTGTCAGGGGTGTACCAGGGAGTGTCAGAGGAGTACCTGGAAGTGTCAGGGGTGTACCTGGGAGTGTCGGAGGTGTACCTGGGAGTGTCTGAGGTGTACCTGGGAGTGTCTGAGGTGTACCTGGGAGTGTCAGAGGTGTACCTGGGAGTGTCAGAGGTGTACCTGGGAGTGTCAGAGGTGTACCTAGGAGTGTCTGAGGTGTATCTGGGAGTGTCAGGGGTGTACCTGGGAGTGTCGGAGGTGTACCTGTGAGTGTCTGAGGTATATCTGGGAGTGTCTGAGGTGTACCTGGGAGTATCGGAAGTGTACTTGGGAATGTATGAGGTGTACCTGGGAGTGTCAGAGGTGTACCTGGGAGTGTTAGAGGTGTACCTGGGGAGTGTCTGAGGTGCACCTGGGAGAAAGCAGTGGTGTACCCGGGGAGTGCCAGGGGTGTACCTGGGAGTGCCAGGGGTGCCCTGGAGTGTCTGAGGCACCTGGGAGTATGAGAGGTGTACCTGGGGAGTGCCAGGGTGTACCTGGGAGTGTCAGCTGTGTACCTGGGGAGTGTCAGAGGTGTACCTGGGATTGTCGGAGGTGTACCTGGGGAGGTCAGGGGTGTACCTGGGGAGTGTCAGAGGTGTACCTGGGAGTGTCGGATGTGTACCTAGGAGTGTGAGAAGTGTACCTTGGAGTGTCAGAGGAGTACCTGGGAGTGTCAGAGGTTTACCTGGGAGTGTCTGAGGTGTACCTGGGAGTGTCAGGGGTGTACCAGTAAGTGTCAGAGGAGTACCTGGGAGTGTCAGAGGTGTACCTGGGAGTGTCGGAGGTATACCTAGGAGTATCAGGGGTGTTCCAGGGAGTGTCAGAGGAGTACCTGGGAGTATCGGAGGTGTACCTGGGAGTGTGGGAGGTGTACCTGGCAGTGTCAGAGGTGTACCTGGGAGTGTCTGAGGTGTACCTGGGAGTGTGAGAGGTGTACCTGGGAGTGTCTGAGGTGTACCTTGGAGTGTCTGAAGTGTACCTGGGAGTGTCTGTGGTGTACCTGGGAGTGTCTGAGGTGTACCTGGAAGTGTCAGTGGTGTACCTGGGAGTGTCAGTGGTGTACCTGGAGTGTCTGTGGTGTACCGAAGTGTCTGAGGTACATGGAGTGTCAGAGGTGTACCTTGGCAGTGTCAGGGGTACCTGGGAGTGTCAGAGGTGTACCTGGGAGGTGTGAAGATACCTGGGAGCGTCAGGAGGTACCTGGGAGTGTCAGAGGTGTACCTAGGAGGTCAGTGGTGTACCTGGGAGTGTCAGAGGTATACCTGGGAGTATCAGAGGTGTACCTGGGAGTGTTAGCGTGGTGTACCTGGGAGTGTCAGAGGTGTACCTGGGAGTGTCAGAGGTACCTGGGAAGTCAGAGGTGCAACTGGGAGTGTCTGAGGTGTACCGGGAGTGTCTGAGCCTGAGTGTCAGAGGTGTACCTGGGAGGTCAAAGGTGTACCTGGGAATGTCAGAGGTGCAACTGGGAATGTGTGTGTACCTGGGAGGTCTGAGGTGTACCTGGAGGTCAAGGTTGTACCTGGGAGTGTCAGAGGTGTACCTGGGAGTGTCTGAGGTGTACCTGCGAGTGTCAGAGGTGTACCTGGGAGTGTCTGGGGTGTACCTGGGAGTGTCAGCGGTGTACCTAGGAGTGTCAGCGGTGTACCTGGGAGTGTCAGCGGTGTACCTGGGAGGTCAGAGGTGTACCTGGGAGTGTCAGGGTGTACCTGGATTGTCAGAGGTGTACCTGGGAGTGTCTGAGGTGTACCTGGGAGGTCAGTGGTGCACCTGGGAGGTCAGTGGTGTACCTGGGAGGTCAGAGCTGTACCTGGGAGGCTCAGAGGTACCTGGGAGGTCTGAGGTGTACCTGGGAGGTCAGAAGTGTACCTGGGAGTGTCAGGGGTGTAACTGGGAGTGTCAGAGGTACCTGGGAGGTCAAAGGTGTACCTGGGAATGTCAGAGGTGCAACTGGGAGTGTCTGAGGTGTGCCTGGGAGTGTCTGAGGTGTACCTGGGAGTGTCTGAGGTGTACCTGGAGGCCAGAGTGTACCTGGAGTCTGAGTGGTGTACCTGGGAGTGTGTGTGTACCAGGAGGTCAGAGGAGTACCTGGGAGTGTCATGGTGTACCTGGGAGAGTCAGAGTTGTAAGTGGAGTGTCAGAGGTGTACCTGGGAGCGTCAGAGGAGTACCTGGGGTGTCAGAGGTACCTGGGAGTGTCTGAGGTGTATCTGGGAGATGTCAGAGGTGTAGCTGGGAGTGTCAGGGGTGCACCTGGGAGTGTCAGAGGAGTACCTGGGAGTGTCTGAGGTGTATCTGGGGGTGTCAGAGGTGTACCTGGGAGTGTCAGTGGTGTACCTGGGAGTGTCAGGTTTATACCAGGGAGTTTCAGAGGAGTACCTGGGAGTGTCAGAGGAGTACCTGGGAGTGTCAAAGGTGTACCTCGGAGTATCAGAGGTGTACCTGGGAGTGTCAGAGGTGTACCTGGGAGTGTCAGAGGTGTACCTGGGAGTGTCACAAAATCTGGGAGTTCCAGAGGTGTACCTGAGTGTCAGAGGTGAACCAGGGAGTGTCAGAGGAGTACCTGGGAGTGTCAAAGGTGTACCCCTGAGTATCAGAGGTGTACCTGGGAGTTTCGGAGGTGTACCTGGAGTGTCTGAGGTGTACCTGGGAGTGTCAGAGGTGTACCTGGAGGTCAGGTGTACCTGGGAGTGTCAGGGTGTACCTGGGAGTGTCAGAGGTGTACCTGGAGTGTCAGAGGAGGTACCTGGGAGGCCGAGGTGTACCTGGAGATCAGAGGTACCTGGAGTTTCGGAGGTACCTGGGAGTGTCAGAGGTGTACCTGGGAGTGTCAGAGGAGTACCTAGGAGTGTCAAGGTGTACCTGGAGTATCAGAGGTACCTGGGAGTTTCTGGAGGTGTACCTGGGAGTGTCAGAGGTGTACCTGGGAGTGTCAGGAGGTGTACCTGGGAGGTCAGAGGTGTACCTGGAGTGTCAAAGGTGTACCTGGGAGTCTCAGAGGTGTACCTGGGAGTGTCAGGGTGAACCAGGGAGTGTCAGAGGAGTACCTGGAGGTCAAAGGTGTACCTGGGAGTATCAGAGGTTACCTGGGAGTTTCGGAGGTGTACCTGGGAGTGTCTGAGGTGTACCTGGGAGTGTCATAGGTGTACCTGGGAGTGTGAGGGGTGTACATGGGAGGCCGAGGTGTACCTGGGAGGTCAGCGGTGTACCTGGGAGTGTCAGAGGTATACCGGAAGTATCAGAGGTGTACATGGGAGTATCAGAGGTACCTGGGAGTGTCAGAGGTGGACCTGGGAGTGTCAGAGGTGTACTTGGGAGTGTCATAGATGTACCTGGGAGTGTGGGAGGTGTTCTTGAGAGTGTTGGGGGTGTACCTGGAAGTGTCAGAGGTGTACCTGGGGGTGTCTGAGGTGTACCTACGTGTGTCAGAGGTGTACCTGGGAGTGTCAGGGGTGTACCTGGGAGTGTCAGAGGTGTACCTGGGAGGCATGGCGTACCTGGGAGTATCAGAGGTGTACCTGGGAGTGTCTGAGGTGTACCTGGGAGGTCAGAGGTGTACCTGGGAGTGTCAGTGTTCCTGGAAGTGTCAGGGGTGTACCTGGGAGTGTCAGAGGTACCTGGGAGTGTCTGAGGTACCTGGGAGGCTGGGGTGTACATGGGAGGTCAGCGGTGTACCTGGGAGTGTCAGCGTGTACCTGGGAGGTCAGAGGTATACCTGGAAGTATCAGAGGTACTTGGGAGTATCAGAGTTGTACCTGGGAGTGTCAGAGGTGGACCTGGGAGGTCAGAGGTGTACTTGGAGTGTCATAGATGTACCTGGGAGTGTGGAGGTGTTCCTGAGAGTGTTGGGGGTGTACCTGGAAGTGTCAGAGGTGTACCTGGGAGTGTCTGAGGTGTACCTATGTGTGTCAGAGGTGTACCTGGGAGTGTCAGGGGTGTACCTGGGAGTGTCAGAGGTGTACCTGGGAGTGTTAGCGGCGTACCTGGGAGTATCAGAGGTGTACCTGGGAGTGTCAATGGTGTACCTGGAAGTGTAAGGGGTGTACCTGGGAGTGTCTGAGGTGTACCTGGGAGTGTCTGAGGTGTACCTGGAAGTGTCTGAGGTGTACCTGGGAGTGTCAGAGGTGTACATGGGAGTGTCAGAGGTGTACCTGGGAGTGTCAGGGGTGTAACTGGGAGTGTCGGAGGTGTAACTGGGAGTGTCGGAGGAGTAACTGGGAGTGTCTGAGGTGTACCTGGGAGTGTCAGAGGTGTACCTGGGAGTGTACCTGGAATGCCAGAGGTGCAACTGGGAGTGTCTGAGGTGTACCTGGGAGTGCTTCCACCCGCACCATCCAGCCTCCATCCAACCTCCACCATCCAGCCTTCATCCAACCTCCA
>NW_024715967.1:0-45610 GCF_018991925.1 Homarus americanus | reverse complement strand
GGGGTGGCAAAGGGAGAGGAGGGGGTGGAGAGGGTGGGAGGGGGTGAGGGAGGGGTGTAGTGGGTGAGGAGGGGTGGCAAGGGAGAGGAGGGGTGGAAATGGGTGGGGAGGTGGCAGGGAGGGTGGGGAGGGGAGGCGGTAAAGGGGTGAGGAGGGCAGTAAAGGGGTGGGGAGGGGTGGAAGGGAGAGGAGGGAGTAGGGGTAGAGGATGGGGTGTAAGGGAGAGGGAGGCGGTAAAGGGGTGAGGAGGGTGGTAAAGGAGTAGAGGAGGGTGGCAAAGGGAGAGGGGGTGGCAGGGGTAGAGGAGGGAGAGGAAGATTAATGGCGGGTTTCAAATCTAGCCACTACTGTCCCCAGGCGCTGAACACCCTCATACAGACTCACGCCGGGAACTTGGACTTCTTGGCAGTGTTGAGAGCGTCAGCAAACTGGTCCAGCTGGATGAGGGCCACGATCTTACACTGCCAAGCCTTCACCTCCCCCGTTTCCTCCAAGACTGTAACAAACAATTTTAACTCAGTATATTTTATTCCTTCTTCTTGGTGACTGATCTTCCCACACCTGTCCTCCTTCGTGTGGGCTGAGCTATACTCTATCACAGCTTTTATTATATTATACAAAGCCACAAATACCGTAGCTACGCCTCTTAGGGTGTATACGTCCTATACCATTACCATAACTCAGTCTGGGGTGTAAGGGAAGGTGGCTGCGACATTACCTGGCTTGAGAGATCTCGGCTGCCCTGAAACACCGAAGAAGCTGAGACTGACTCCCTAAGTGTAGAGCACTACAGACCACTGAGACATGATAGAGGCCTACAAGATCATCCACAATATATGAGGAGAGGGAGAAGCAGACATAATGGTGGCTACATCTGGGCCGAAGTTATCAGCAGTGGCTCCTTTAGTTATGTAGATGTTAACGAAAGTTACTTAAGATTTTAATTCACTACTCAGCAATCACTTCATTAACGAGTTTCACGAGCCGATTTCCAGATGGCCAGTTGGCGTGTCCACCAGCTGTAGTATTAGTCTGCCAATACAGTAATCGGTTCTAGGGCTTAAATTTTACCCTTTAGTAAATATCAAGAAGTTTATACTATTCAATAATTTTAAAAGTTTAATATTAAATTTTAGTTATTTTTAACAATTATTGAACATAAATTGAAGGTAGGTCACTAGTTTGTACGCCATCCAGCCTGCCAACACAGCATACAGGCCAGTCTTTGTGTTCAGTGGAGGTAACATCTTGCTTGAGACTTTTCAACAAACGCTTGTGTTTTAAAGCAAATTATTGGTCAATTTGAAATGGATTTTACATATTGACAATATAATGCAGTGCAGTGTTGATTTAAGAAAATTATCTTGAATTAACCAAGAGAACTAAAATTTATGGGTGAAATGACGCCATGAGGTGACATTTCTTCTACCCCAATGTTTTTTCCTATTCCTATCTCATCATCCAGGAGCCTTCACACATACACACCTCAAAGTAAGTGTACTTTCTACCTTTTGTTGAATTTAGGCAATTTCGGTGAGCGGAACCACTACCCAAAAACCATTGAAACAATGGTTTTGGATAACGAGCAACCTTAACGGATTGTGCTTGCAACCTATAAGCCGGTTGGTATAATGGCGCGACCACAACCTACTTCACGCAACATTTATTATAACAGCAATATTGTATGCCTTCAGTAAATTGTTATACCTAGGTTTACAATTAATTTGGCATATACAGCATTTACTAAAAGCTCAAGGTTTCAAAGCTTGTGCTCAAACTCGTGGATTGCCGTGGAAAATAAAAATACTAAATGTGAGACTGTCGGGCAGTGCGCAAGGCGAGAGTCGAGCCTGGGTGAGCGCAAGCGCTGGTGAGGCATTTATTTTCGCACTTCAGCATCGCTTATAGTCTGCTGCCTTCAGTGCTGTTCACTAACTGGCTTCATTGCAGCATTCTGTGTTCCACCAATCACCGGCCCCAAACTATGCAAACATAAATATCTTTGAAACGTACATACAGTAATAATACAGTAAACAATACAGAAATAAATTAATGTAACACTGCGAGGTGAGGACAGGCAGAGGTGATGAGGCAGGAGGGAGGTAGGGCAGGGGGTGAGGCAGGAGGTGTGTGGGGGGCGAGGCAGGAGGAGGAGACGAGGCAGGTGGTGAGGGACGCAGGTAGGGACGAGGCAGGTGAGGTGACAGGCAGGAGGTGAGGACGAGGCAGGAGGTGAGGTGACGAGGCAGGAGGTGAGGTGGACAGGCAGGAGGTGAGGTGACGAGGCAGGAGGTGTGACGAGGCAGGTGGTGAGGAGACGGGGCAGGGGTGAGGTGACGAGGCAGGTGGTGAGGTGGGAGGAGGTGGTGAGGTGACGAGGCAGGTGGTGAGGTGACGAGGCAGGTGGTGAGGTGACGAGGCAGGTGGTGAGGACGAGGCAGGTGGTGAGGGACGAGGCAGGTGGTGAGGGACAGGCAGGTGGTGAGGTGACAGGCAGGTGGGGCAGGGGGTGAGGTGACGAGGCAGGGGGAGGGACAGGCAGGAGGTGAGGTGAGGCAGGTGGTGAGGTGGACGAGGAGGTGAGGTGGACGAGGCAGGAGGTGAGGTGATGAGGCAGGAGGTGAGGTGACGAGGCAGGAGGTGAGGTGACGAGGCAGGGAGGTGAGGACGAGGCAGGTGGGTGAGGTGAGGCAGGGGTGGGGAGTGAGGTAGGTGGGTGAGGTGACGAGGCAGGTGGTGAGGTGGGACAGGGAGGTGGGATGGTGGCAGGTGGTGAGGACGAGGCAGGTGGGTGGGCAGGAGGTGAGGTGACGAGGAGGCAGGTGGGGAGGTGTGGTGAGGTGACGAGGCAGGTGGTGAGGAGACGAGGCAGAGGTGAGGTGACGAGGCAGGAGGTGAGGTGACGAGGCAGGAGGTGAGGTGACGAGGCGTGGGAGGAGGAGGGACGAGGAGGTGAGGAGGACGAGGCAGGTGGGGAGGTGACGAGGCAGGTGTGGGGAGGCAGGAGGTGAGGACGAGGTGGGTGAGGTGATGGGGAGGTGTGAGGCAGGTGAGGCATGAGGAGGTGAGGAGACAGGCAGGTGGTGAGGTGACGAGGGAGGGGGAGGTGACGAGGCAGGGGGAGGGACAGGCAGGAGGTGAGGTGTGACGAGGCAGGAGGTGAGGTGACAGGCGGGGAGGTGAGTAGGAGGTGGGGGAGGTGACGAGGCAGGGGAGGTGAGGATAGGCAGGAGGGGACGAGGGAGGGGTGAGGGAGGAGGCAGAGGTGTGCAGGCAGGTGGTGAGGTGACGAGGCAGGTGATGAGGTGACGAGGCAGGAGGTGAGGCGATGAGGCAGTGGTGAGGTGACGGAGGCAGGAGGTGAGGTGACGAGGCAGGAGGTGAGGACGAGGCAGGAGGTGAGGTGACGAGGCAGGAGGTGAGGTGACGAGGCAGGTGGTGAGGTGAGGCAGGGGTGGGTGAGCAGGCAGGAGGTGAGGTGACGGTGGCAGGTGGTGAGACGAGGCAGGAGGAGGTGACGAGGCAGGAGGTGAGGACGAGGCAGGTGGTGAGGTGACGAGGCAGGAGGTGAGGTGACGAGGCAGGAGGTGAGGAGATGAGCAGGAGGTGAGGTGACGAGCAGGAGGTGAGGAGACGAGGCAGGAGGTGAGGTGACGAGGCAGGAGGTGAGGACGAGGCAGGTGGTGAGGTGACGAGGCAGGTGGTGAGGATGGTGGCAGGTGGTGAGGTGACGAGGCAGGAGGTGAGGTGACGAGGCAGGTGGTGAGGTGACGAGGCAGGAGGTGGGGTGACGAGGCAGGAGGTGAGGTGTGAGGCAGGAGGTGAGGTGACGAGGCAGGAGGTGAGAGTGATGAGGCAGTAGGTGAGGTGACGAGGCAGGAGGTGAGGTGATGAGGCAGGTGGTGAGGTGACGAGGCAGGTGGTGAGGTGACGAGGCAGGAGGTGAGGTGACGAGCAGGTGGTGAGGTGACGAGGCAGGAGGTGAGGTGACGAGGCAGGAGGTGAGGTGTGGAGGAGGTGGGTGGGGGGGATGATGAGGCAGTGGTGAGGTGAGGCAGGAGGTGAGGTGATAAGGCAGTGGTGAGGAGACGAGACAGGAGGTGAGGTGATAGGCAGGAGGTGAGGTGTTTAGGCAGGTGGTGAGGACTACAGGCCAGTTAGCCTCACCAATATAATACTGTATGTAAGATTATGGAGTCACTTGAGAGAGAAAAAAATAAGGCAACATATAAAGGATCACATCATATTTAGTGATCAGTAATAAGGATTCATTTCGGGATGATGGACGGTGCTACAATTTATCAAGAGTTTTAGATGGGTGCACGAAAGACTCGATGAAGGAGCTGCAGTTGACATAGTCTAGTGTAAAAGCCTTTGACAGGATGCCACTTACTGTAGATGGTTACTGGAGAAAATCAGTTATAACATCAGGGAGGGGGGGGGGGGAATTTTTATAATGGACTGAATCTTTTCTTAGCTACAAACAACACCGGGTGATGGTAAATGGACAAGCCTCCTAGTGGATGGAAGGAATTAGTGTTGTCCCTCAAGGGTCAGTTATTGGGCCATTGTTATTTGTAAATGATCTGTCAGACATAATGAAACACAGCAATGTTTTCCTTTATGCAGATTATACAAAGTTATATCATGTAGAAGAAATTAAGTAGATGAGGATTGTTGTAGCTTACAGGAGGACTGACTTACTAGAGATTAAAAGGTGGTCAGATAAGTGGCTGTTGAAGTTTATTCTGAAAAATGTAAATTCACGACGATTGGAAAAGTTACAACAGAGAAGAACAATGATGTAATGTAATGAGGAAATGAAGGAGAGTTATCCAGGGAGGATCTGGGGATGATAATACTGTAGCGATTTAATGAACATGTGGCTGAGAAGATTAACAAGGCCCATAGACTGGTTGGGGTGATATGTAGAACATTTGTGAGTTCAATGGTCCCTCGGTTAATGAGATTTCGGTTAACGAGTTACCTTCCATAAGATTCTTAACTTCGGTTAACGAGCAATCCCTCGATTAACGAGTTTCTTACGAGCCGACCTGAACATGTTTTCACTTGCATTTGGCGGTCCACCAGCTGTAGTATTAGTCCGCCAATACAGTAATCGGTTCTAGGGCTTAAATTCCTTACCCTTTTAGCAAATATCAAGACGTTTATACTATTCAATAATTTCAAAAGTTTAATATTAATTTTTTTAGTCATTTTAACAATTATTGAACAAACTTGAAGGTAATGAAACTAGTTTTATGCGCGCCATCCAGCCTCTCAGCACACCATAGAGGAGTTAGTCTTTGTGTCTTTTCAGTGGAGGTAACAGCTTGCTTGAGACTCTCTTCAACTAAACGCTTTTTTTCTGTGTTTACAAGCAAATTATTGGTCATTTTGAAATTAATTTTACATATTGACAATATATAATGCAGTGCAGTGTTGATTTAAAGAAAATCATCTTGAATTACACCAAGAGAACTAAAATTTTATGGGTGAAATGGAGCCATGGGGTGACTTCTCTTCCACCCCAATGCCTTCTCTTCTCCCTTCTCCTCCATCCCCATTCTAATTCCCATCATCATCATCCAGGAGCCTTCTACATACACACCTTAAAGTAAGTGTACTTTTTTACATTTTTTGTTGAATTTAGGCAATTTTCGGTGAGCTGGAACCAATTACCCAAAAACCCATTGAAACAATGGTTTCGGTTAACGAGCAACCTGCTAGAACGGATTGTGGTCGTTAACCGAGGGACCACTGTATGCTAATGATATATGGTGGTAATATAAGGTCAAAGATATAGATATTGAGGAAAATGTCCAAATGAGAGCAAGAAAATTGGTTCCATCACTGAAGGATTTAACCTTCCAGGAAAGGCTAAAAAAGCTGGAGCTACCAACGCTGACACACACAAGATCACAAGGGGACTGTCGTACAGTATTTAAAATTATGATTGAGATATATGATCAGCAAGTTTGTAAAGATATATTTAACATCCAAGAAGAATCAACAAGAAAATATATACAAGGAGAGATCAAGATTATATGAGGAAATATACCTTCTGCTCCAGTGACTAACAGGTAGAATAGTCTGCCAGACTGGGTAATGAATACTGACTCAGTTTTAAGTTTTGTAAGAAAACTGGATAAAGTGTCAGCCACTAGGCACAAGTGTTTGACCATACAAAACAAATTCAATAAAATAGCCCCGACCATCACCAACCTGACCACACAGTATAAGTAGAGCTGGACTCAATAGCCTCTTCCATAAGTCTTCTGTGAGTATTTATTTACTATATTATCTATGAATAAAGTAACAGCTAATGGAGGAGAAGGAAAGCACCAGAAGGAGTATGTGGGTTTTTTCATATTTTCCAGAGCACTCTACTCTCTTTTACCTGACTTAATGATCTGGAACAAATAATCAAACACTGTACACGCATTCTTGATCGACACAACTTATTAGCATTCTTGATCTTTGTTTTACCTCTAACCCCTCACACTATTCATACAGTACAGGTAGTTCTGCTATAACGCGATAATTGTGTTCTTGTAAAATATCGTGTTATAGAAAATCGCGTAATAGAAATAACAGGGCTTATGGAGAAAATAGGGTTAGGTGCAGATTACTCGAAATCGAAAAAATTTAGTAGTTAGCCTAACACAAAGGATAGCACAGTCTAAATAAATGTTACATTCATATCTAATAATGAAATCATACAGTAAATTTAACACTTTACCTTGAAAAAATATGAATGTAACTTGATGGGGGAGAAGGGTGATTTTGAGGTTGATAACATCAAGCTTCTCTTCAAGTGTTATATCCTTTCTTTTACGATAATCACCGGGAATTCTATCATCAGAATGCTTTTTGGAGATATTCTTCTTTACCATATTCACAGTTAATACCACAAAATTGGAGATATAGTAAGCAAAAATCGCGTTATAGCAAACAAGCGATCGCGTTATACAAATATTGTTCCGAATTCAGAAATCGCGTTAGAGCAAATTCGCGTTATCAAAACACGCGTTATAGCAGAACTCACTGTACTCAATTTCTGCCCTCTTAGGGTCTTCTGATCACAATCTTATTTCTATTAAATCAAAGTGGGAACTACCACCTCCCCCACCCCCCTCTCAACGTCAACTATGGCACTATCGGAGGGCAAGCTGGCAATCCTTGCGAGAATTCTTCACCGACTTTCCTTGGGATGAATGTTGCTTTTCCACTCGGGACGCCTCGGTATGTGATGACAGCATTGCTGGGGTTATACAGAGTGGTATGAGTGCATTTATCCCAACTTCTACCAAAACTTTCACTTTACAATCATGGTTTGATCGCTACTGTTCTCTTGCTTGTAGGGAGAGAGATAAGGCATATCAAGCTAAGACACTATCTCCTATTACCCACACCTCTTTCATTACTTCTAGGAATCGTTGTAAGGCTATTCTTCTTAGGGCCAAGCGGAATTTTATAAAAAGAAAGACCGCTGTCCTGACTAATTCTTCCTCTAGTAAATCCTTCTGGTCCTTAACTAAAAATATCTGTAATAACTTCTGCACTCCTTCTTTTCCTCCTCTCTTCTGACCTAATAACTCTATCGCCTACCCTCTGTGGTGGAAACCAGCAACCCTCAAAACCGAGTGACAGGCGCACCTCCCACTCTATCTGGGAATCAGCCTCAACAGTTTCGGTCATCTTAATTCTGTTGGTTGTAGCACTTGTGAGTACGTTACCCCCCACTATTATAACTTTCATAGATCTTCCTTTTCACACCTCAGTGACCCTGAGTTTATACTGTTCCTTAATCAGTATCAATGTTCCCACAATGATGATGCTAGTGCCACCCATGGTGTCGACACAATACTCCCTCATATCGATCCTGATGCCTTTCTACAAAACTCACTGGGTTACACCAACCCAAACTGTAACCATTACTTTCCTGACTCCCCCGAGTTTAGTTCTAGTCTCCTACTACCTCATTCCTTCGCCTTCATTAGCCATAACATCAGCAGTATTCCCCTTCATCTAGATACCTTTTTAGATCAGTGTTTATCTTCTATTGCCCACAAATTTGATGTACTTGGATTCTGTGAGACCAAACTCACTAACGATATTGACCATTTGTATAACATTCCTAATTATAATAGACACTGCATCAACACGTCACGACACAGTGGTGGTGTCACCCTATATGTTGATATCAAGTATAAAGCTTCTGTAAAAGATGATTTAAAGGTTCAGGAGCAGTTCATGGAGTGTTTTCACTGAAGTACGTAACGACACACGAAATATCCTAGTAGGGATAATCTACAGAAGACCCCACACTAATGTAAGTAATTTTCTTGATAAATTTTCGGAGCTTATCACTATCATAAGTTCAGAGAGGAAAGACTGCCACATCACAGGAGATTTCAACCTTGATCTATTAAAATCAGAAACCGACACCTCAGTATTAGACCTTCTTGCTACCTGTCATTCTAAACTTTTCTTCAGCACTATAACCAAACCCACCAGAGTAACTGCCACCTCTGCCACTGTGATAGATCATATCTGGACTAACAACACTCCTAACAACCTAGCAAGTGGAATTATTTATAACAATATCTCAGATCACATCCCAGTTTTTGCCATGTATAAAACAGCCACAAGACCTGAAAGGTCTAGTAGAGTCTCAATACAATACAGAGACTACTGCACCGACAACATGCTCCTTTTTGAAAACCTAATGCATGCTAACTGGGATCTTGTCTATGCCTCTGACAACCCTAACATGAACAGCTGCAACTTCTCTTGCATCTTCAATGTTTGTTTTGATAAATGCTTCCTGCTCAAGACTAAGTCAGTGAAAACTGTATCCATTTCCAAACCCTATATCACAAGCAAAATTAAGATAATAATAAAGGAAAAACACAAACTCCAAAGAAAATTTGCAAAAAGACCCATAACTTCCGGTGATGCTTACCGAAGTATCAGAAATAGAGTAACTCAAGCAGTTAGAAATGCCAGACGTAACTATTATACAAATAAGCTCCAGTCAGCATCAGGCGACAGTAAGAAAACCTGGAATGTCATAAATTCTATTCAGAACAGGAACACTCAGCCTTCGGCCCCCCACTCGGCTTTTATGATAAACGATTCAGTTGTAACGGAAACCTCCCTCATTGCCAACCACTTCAATTAATATTTTATTAATGTCGGCAAAAATCTTTTAGAGAATCCCTGATCACCATGAGGAATTTAGAGCCTACCTGCAAAACAACCAGAAAAATGAGCTGTTCTTATTCCCTGTCACAGCAGATGAATTACTGGCCATCATAAAAATGTCCAAAGATGTAGAAGCGGGCGAACACAACACAGTGGTCCTTTGGTTAACGAACGGTTCGATTAACGAAATTTCTGTTAACGAATTAGCTCCCATAAGGATCTTCAATTCGGTTAACGAAGAAAACTTTAATTAACGAAATCTTTACGACAAACATGTTTTGTTGTGCGCATCAGCTGATCGGCTAGTCCACCAATACAGTAATTGGTTCTATGTTTACATTCGTTTCCAGTGGAGTATCAGGAATGTTGTGTTCTTGAATATTTTTGCATTTTTTATATTAAAATCATTATTCATTTTAAAATTTAGTTAACATATTGATAATATATAGTGCAGTGCAGTGTTGATTTAAATAAAATAATCTGTAATTACAGCTAGTGAACTTAAAATTTTATTGGTGAAATTACTGCATCAAGCATGGGTCCAAAGAAAGGCAATTTCTCCTCCATCCCCCACTTCCTTCTCTTCTCCCTTCTCCTCCACCCCCACTTCTAATTTCCATCATCATCATCAACCAGCAACATTCTACATACACACCTCAAAGTAAGTGTACTTTACTGCATTTTGTTTATACTTTGTGTACTTTTCTGTGAGCTGGAACCAATCACCCAATATCCCATTGAAATAATGGATTCGGTTACCGAAATTTTTGGTTAATGAACGACTCTGTGGAACGAATTGTGTTAGTTAACCGAGGGACGACTGTATAGTATATACCAATGAGCATCATTAAGAAAGTGGCCCACTTATTACTACCTGTTCTCCTCCACATTTGTAGCTCCTCCTTCACTAGTGGTGTCTTTCCGGATAAACTGAAAATTGCTAAAGTTCACCCGGCATATAAAAAATCTGGGGACAAAGTTCTCTTCAAGAATTACCGCCCCATATCAGTCCTCCCAGCCTTGAGTAAGATACTGGAAAAGCTAGCACGTAATAGACTAAATTCCTTCTGCAATGCCAATAACATCTTTACAGACTCCCAGTTTGGATTTAGAGCTAGAAGGTCGACTGAGAGTGCTCTGCTATCCTTTACTAATGACATCTTAAATTCCTTTGATGACAGTCAGTTCACAGTCGGTATATTCTTGGACCTCTCTAAAGCCTTTGATACTGTCGACCATACCATCCTCCTTTCAAAGCTTGAACATTACGGTGTTAGGTGCCTGTCCCACAATTGGTTTACCTCCTATCTGTCCAACAGGATGCAGTATGTCTGTTATAATAACCACCAATCTGACTCCTCGCCAATCTTGTATGGCGTCCCCCAAGGTTTCATTCTCGGTCCAGTACTTTTTTGTTGTACATAAACGACATAGTCCATGCTAGCACACTCATAAATACAACTTATTTGCAGACGATAATAATCTCTATGCCAGCAACTCAGACCTCCATTCCTTGATGAGAACTATGAACACTGAATTGACTAAAGTCAGGACCTGGGTAATACGTAATAAACTGACCTTAAACCTTGAGAAAACCCACTACACGATCTTTCACAGAAGGAAAAATTTACCCCCAGACTTGGACCCCCTGTACCTTTGTAATACAGTCCTCAAACACGAAGTTCGTGTTTGAGGACAGTCACGAACAAAATACTAAATTCCTCGGAGTTAATGTTGATGAGAAACTTAACTGGAGAAACCACATACAAGCCATTCACAGTAAAGTCAATAAACAGTGCGGTATCATATATCACACTCGACAGTCACTCACTTTCACAGCAATGAAAGAAATCTATCATGATCTTGTTTACCAACACCTGATACACTGTCACACACTATGGGGGGCCTCTGGCTCTTCAAAACCACAATCCCTGGTTACTGCACAAAAGAGAGTTGTACGGACAATGACCTACTTAAAAAAACAGATCACACAAACAAAAAATTTGCTAAATTGAAAATTTTAAAATTCAAAGATATTAACACCTACTGCTGTGCCCTCTTTGTTTACAAATCTATCAATCACTTGCTTGACAATAACTACTTCCAGTTCCGGAATAATCAGAGATACAACTTAAGGCACCCAGAGCTACTAAGACCACCCCCCATGCACTCCTCTCAGTCCCAGACCTCCATAAAATATCACGGTGTGAAGGTATGGAACAACTTACCCCGACACATCCCAGCAAAGACTACGCTCCCTTCCTTTAAATCATCTCTTACAAAATATCTATTATCTACCGTATATACTCGTCTATAACCCCCCTCGTTTATACTGTAGGTCGACCCTGATTTTTTGACCAAGAAATCGTTAATTTACGATATTCCTCGTTTATAGTTCGACCCACGTTTTTGAGGGTAATGGAACAACAAAACCTTCAGTAAAAACGCTCTACGTCCTATAAACTGAGGCTCGCCGTGCATGAAACACGAGTGCTGAAGGCAAATTGTTTACCATTTATTATTACGACACTTTACACTGAAACGCGGGTAGTTTCAACAAAAATATTGTATATTTCCATTCAAGTATTTATTCAAGTCAATTAGGAGGGAATATTATTGTAATACAACAGTTTTTAACGAAACCATTCGAAAAGCGATTGCGGTAACATCTTTTGAACGAAAAAGCGAAAGTCATTGCTTTCGTCATGATTTTATCCCACTTTCCACTGTAATACGTACGTAATTTCAGCAAAAATATAACATTTCCGTGAATGTATTATATCAATCACAGTATGAATAGAATATCATTGTAATATACAGTAGTACCCCGCTTAACGCGGTCAATAAAACCCACAGGGTACCGTGTTAAGTGAAAACCGCGCTAAGTGAACAACAGAACATATGGGATTAATTCCAATAGAAACTGGCCCGACCCCCAAACTCCACTTTTTGACGACACATAACTATGTTGTAGTAAAAATTTTATCTTAACTTTATGATGGTATGAACAAACAAGTAATATAGAAGAGGTTAGGTTAGGAAAAATAAAGGTTAAGTTAGGAAAAATAAAGGTTAGGTTAGGAAAATTAAAAGTTAGGTGTAACACTTACGTTAGTAGAAGACACACACTGCGCAACCTTACAGCGCGGCTTGCCCAGGCGGAGGGAGGCGGGAGGGAGGGAGAAGGAGGGAGAGGCAAAAGCAGGCAGGCAGGCGGGTGGCGGGTGGGGCGAATCTAAAAATAGCGTCTCGAGCCGGACACTCACCGCGTATACGTGGAAAAAACCCGCGTTAAGTGAAGGTTCGGCTCTGGCGAGGCACCGCGTATACGGTAAAACGCGCTAAGCGAAACCGCGTTAAGCGGGGTATTACTGTAATAGAATTTTAACCGAAAACTATTAAAAAAACGAGTAACATCTCAAGAACAGAAGCTCAGGTAAAGTCTTTTGTTTTCGTCATGTATTTTATCCTATTTTACATTGAAATACATCACGTTTCAGCAAAACTACTATTTATTTCCGAGAATATATTCATTCGGGCGCAGTTTAGGTAAAATACACATGTGATGTAATAGTTTTTTAACTGAAAACGATTTGAAAAACACGTACCCTGTAGCCCTATTCAAGGAGAGGACTGGGAGAAGCTGTTTGGTGCTGCAGACGATGACAAGGAAAATGATTTTGATGGATTTTAATGAAAATATTCAGAAATATGGTATCGTAGTATTTATTCAAGTCAATGAGGATAGAATATTATCGTAATACAACAGTTTTTTAACTGAAAACGATTAGAAAACACGTGTAGTGTCTAGCTGATACAGCTGGTGGTGCGTGATGCGTCATGCGTCGTTGTAAACAATAGGAGGTTGAAGTAGATTACCGGGTATTATATTAAGTGTGAAATATCGATAAGGTTTTTAATACCGGTATTTTTTATAGATCAATGAGAACTGTGATACCGTATATATGATAGCCTGTGCTAAGAACTTCAACATAGACTACTGAAAGCACGTTGTAAGGTAATTTAGCCTATTGTAAGTTGGTGAGCTTCATTTGCTGAAGGAACTGCACAACTTTTCATTACTAATTGGTACATATTTTACATTTCCATTGTTTACTGGCAGTAAATGGTAAACATTTTTCGTGTCTGAAGCTAAAAGTTGCTCCTCGCCCTTCCCATCATGCACGGGTTCAACCTAACAAAACTATTACGCATGTATAGGACGACCCCTAATTTGTTGCCTAAAAATTTGGTCTTAAAAACTCGAACTATACACGAGTATATACGGTAAGTATTAATATTTGTTGTTGCACCTACTATATTTACAGTACCTGCTTTTATTGTACGATCAAAACTGTTTTATCAGAAATTATCTTGTAAATAGATAAGAAATTACCATTGCAATAAACATAATTGCCAACTAGACATAATCCTGACAGCTCTGTCCTCTTGTTCAACATTATTACTGTACAACCCATGTTGTACTGCTCCCCCATTATACTTACGTTTTTAATTCCACTGTAATTTATGTATACCAGTATACTTATAATATATATAAAAAAAATTATAAAAAATACTAATAAATAAAATAAATATTGAAGTGATAACCATGGTAACATTATAAGATGTTCTTATTACTACCATGCTATTGTACTATTCCAGATGATACTAAATGTTACATAATACTTCCTTGAGATAAATGTACTGTATAGTATATATCAGGTGCCTCAAAGAGAGCTCAGGTTCTCAACTGGCTCAGCCATGTTAATATTGTTATTATTATCCACTCTGGCTAAATAAACTGTTTCAATTCAACTCTCCCCCTGATAAAACCAATTTATTTGGCACCTTATTCTCCTCTAACTCCACCTTACACGATTCCCACTCTATCCCTCCTACCCCTGCACCTCCTACTGAACCTATGCACTTTCCTATAATCTCCACTCGCAGGGTTGCCGGTGTGTTATACAGGTTGGATGTGAGTAAGGCGCATGGACCGGACGGAATACCCCCTCGTGTTCTGAAGGAGTGTGCTGAAGCTCTGGCCCCTGTGCTTGCTCGCCTCTTTCGCATTTGCCTCAAAACCCCAACTTTTCCTTCTTCTTGGAAGCATGCCTTGGTTCAGCCCATCCCAAAGAAAGGTGAACATTCTAATCCCTCTAACTGGGGGACCCCCTGGTTCACACTGGGGGTCCCCCATTACTGTTGGATAATGAGGGGGGCATCTTAAAAAGCAGTGATTTGTGGTAGAAATGAAGGTCACATTCGCTCAACACATCCAACGGAAAAACATAATTCCATCTTCCAATTAGGTGGATGAACGAAATGATAATTTTACTTTTATATTTTTATTTAAATAATTATTTATGACTCACAGCCGCTGATTTCTCAAAGAATACAAATTTAAAAAACACTGCAGTTTCACTGTTTTATAGTGGACACTGCTGTAGTTATGGCAAATGTGTTCAAAAGTGTGTATTTAAAAGTTCAAGTTAAGCTAAGCTAAGCTAAGCTAACCAAAGCTAAGCTAACCAAACCTAGCCTAACCTAACCTTACCTAACCTTACCTTACCTTACCTTACCTTACCTTAAACTAACCTAACCTAGCATAACTTAACACCTGCTGTGGGCGAACTTACTGTTACTGAGACAGGGGGAGGGGGGGCTGTGTAGTCCTCCATATATGCCTTTTTTTGTTTTTCTATCTACGATTATAAATCACCGGTAGTGAGTTCATCAGACAAACAAAGTTAAGAGTTAGTCCAAATTATCACAGAAAGGATAACTGATGCCTGGAACAGTCTACCGAGCCTTACAGTAGAGGTTCAGGGTCTCAAGGCATTTATGTGAAGGCCAGACAAACAGAGGAGAGAGCAACACTGTGTAACCAGTGGGGTTCCCTAGGGGTCAGTACTGGGACCACTCTTGTTCATAATCTACATAAACGATCTAGATACTGGGATCAGCAGTGACATAAGCAAGTTTGCGGATGACACCAAAATAGGGCAGCAGATTAATTCAGGGCAGGATGCAAATGCACTACAGGAGGATTTAAATAAACAACAGGAGTGGTCAGAGAAATGGCAAATGAAATTCAACACCAGCAAGTGCAGCGTACTTAATAGTGGAAGAACAAATACTGTCAACGTATACACCTTAACAACATCAACCTAGAGAAGTCGACTTGTGAAAGAGACTTAGGGATAATTGTAAGCCCGGACCTACGGCCCAGAAAACAGTGCGTTAATGTTCGACATAAAGCAAACAGAGTATTAGGTTTTATATCTAGAAGTGTAAGTAATAAGAGTGCAGAGGTCTTATTGCGACTATATCTTGCGTTAGTCAGGCCGCACCTCGATTATGCGGTTCAGTTCTGGTGCCCTTATTATGGAATGGATATAAATTCACTGGAGTCGGTGCAGCGAAGAATGACAAAAATTATTCCGGGACTTAGAAACCTTCCATATCAAGATAGGTTAAAGAAACTAAACTTGCATTCCCGAGCAGGATAGGACTCGGAGCAACGGATTTAAGTTGGATAAGTTTAGGTTTAGGAGGGAGATAGGAAGGAACTGGTTCACAAATAGGGTGGTGGACGAGTGGAACAAGCTTAGCAACTTTGTAGTAAGTGCTGGAACGCTGGAGAGTTTTAAAAGGAGGCTGGATAGATTCATGGATGATAGAGAGTGGTAGTAACTCTCGACAGGAGCTGCCATGCACAGGCCAACCGGCCTATTGCAGACTCCTTATTTTCTTTTATGAGGCAGCTCCCAGGTTATCAATGTCCACAAAACTCCCATCTAAACTATGAAAGCAGCCAGCATATCCTGATAACTAGTATGGGAATAAAATTTGAAATACTAATCCAATATGTTATAGTGGAGGATGACAGCAGCTGACCGTCAGTTAACACGTGTCAACCTTCTCTGTCATACTAATGTAAGAAATAACATATCAACTTACTCTTATTGGTTATTTTTATGACCTTCTGGTAGTTGGCATTCTCGATAAACTTCTTCACTTCGCCGTAGTATGAGGACAACCTGCTCTCCTTAGCCTCCGCCATGTTGACACTCAGCCGCCACTGTTTCCTCCTCGAGCTAAGTACAATATTTATTTTAGACATTTTAATTGAAAATACCTAACCCATATTTATTATAAACTTATAAATAACTTATTTTATTCAATTAAATCTAACTTATAATCAGGAAACTTTAATCAATATTGTCTACCAGTGGTGTACGTACCCTTATATAGAACTAGTCTAGACCACAACGTCAGTGATAAGGTTTGACTGACACAGTTAATGGTGTAACTCTCTCTCTCTCTCTCTCTCTCTCTCTCTCTCTCTCTCTCTCTCTCTCTATATATATATATATATATATATATATATATATATATATATATATATATATATATATATATATATATATATATATTTATATATATGTGATATGTGAGGTAGGTTATTCCAAGAATTTCCAGTTATGAAAATTTTATGTAAGCTTGAGATTATGACCATTTCTAGTGAGGCGAGCGTCCACTCGCTCCAGATATTCATGCATGACAGTAATGTCCTTTGGAGGGCTTATAAACTTTTGTTACATTGTAGTGGATACCTCAACCTCCCCTACAAACGCTGTTTGTCGCTGAGTAGCTGACCCCGCGAATTCCCCAGTGTATGCCTCGTGGTCTGGGTCAACCAGCGCCGCCTTACATGACGGAGGTCAACTATTAAGCCACGCCTACCTCCGCTATATAAGACCTGACCTCGTGGTGACCGCTCTCTTTTCTACCTACACCAACCAGCCAGCAACACCTCCTCCTCCTGCCTGGCAGTCCTCGCTCCCGCCGGCGAGCATGGCGACCCACAAGCTGTCCTCCTCTGAGCATCCTCACCAACCAGTTCTCTCGACATCACGCTTGTAACCACGCTGCCTTCCCAGCACCAAGCTGCACTGTACATCCAGTACAACATGTATACAGAGAGCACATTGTGGTTTCCTTTCTCCATCCCATCCTGAGTGTGAACCAACAACTCGTACCCCACAACATCATCCTGATCTCTCGTATGTCTACGGGAAAGGGTCTCGGAAAGGGGACGTGATTGCTGCCCGTATCATCATTGGGTATGAGTTTGCTTGGGAGATTGGTATCCCCGCATCCCCTGAACAACGCTCTTGTGCATTATGCAGAAGACCCGACAGCAGCCCCCTTATCCACTACCTCCTAAGATGTCCCCACACACAACGCTTCCGTGACGCCTGCTGGACCACCACTCCACGACCCCCTGACGGAGACACGATGATCCTCCCCATACTGGCCAGATATTATGTAAATAATATTGATAATGTGTTAAAGGAATATCCTTCCTTCCTTAGGCTTTAGTAAGCCCCTTGATAATATTTATACTGTATATACTTGTGACACTTGCCAGATGCTTCTGGTGTCATTGTACAGGGGTACCTAGTGACAGCACTAGGATCCCGCTTCCTCTATCAAGGAATAAACAATTGAAATTGAATTGATTCGCGGGGGTTCGGCCAGTCAGCGACACACGGCGCTTGTAGGGGAGGACTCCACTACAACAGTACTCCAAATAGGGGATCACCAGTGGCGGCTCGTGAAAAATAAAATGGAGGGACTGCAAGCCTCACACAACAGTAGGTGACCTACCTCAGGTATGAGTTGTAGTTGATGTCCACGAATTCCCAGGGCATGGTAGTAGCGTTGGTGGTGGTGGACCAGTATTAATTGAAAATAAAGTCGGCGTGTCTGCTCTTTGATGTAGCAAAATTGTTTATTACTATTTCATTAAAATCCTTTATTTCTGTTATCATTTTATTTTCAATGGATATCACTGCTAAAGCAGACAGTCTGTCATTCACCATGGTACTGCGCAAAAAAGTTTTAATTCTCTTCAAAGTTGAAAAGCACCTTTCTGCTTCTGCCGTTGTCATTGGAGTTGTTATTAAAATTTTCAGCAACTTGACAGTGTCTGAAAATGTTGACTGTAGATTATTGTCATTCATCATCTCCAACAAGTCTATGAGACTTTCTGATTTACACAAACTGGTGTAGGTCTTCCTCTTGCTTTGATTTCAGTCTTTTCATTTAATGTCAGCTGGGAAAAGTTGATGTTTTGCAAATACTTCACTCGATTTTCCATCGTCAAAGGGTAATTAAAGAAAGCACGATTTAACCACACCGTCCACACGTTGTACGAGACTGAGTGCAGCGGCGGCGGCGATAACAGACATCAATCGTACAGCATTGACAGCAACTATGAAAGTAACTTAAATTTTGGTCTGATTTTAATGAAAATTCACTTAGCAACGTATTGAAAATAATTAAATAACATATAAAATGATATATTTGTTGGTAGTGTATTATTCAGCTGTGTCTCTCTAAAGGAATCATACGCCTGGCAGTGAGTGTCTGGGGGGACTGCAGCTCTGCAGCCCTATGCACGAGCCGCCACTGGGGATCACCCTATGAGACTCACTAACTAGTTGCTTGCTTAACTTTACCTAATGCAACCTTCTCGCAATGGTTCGAGGACTTCTTTTACTTTTATCCTCTTCACCACTGATCGTCTCGTTAGACGCTTGGGCAATCAGTCACGAATCTGTTACGCACTTTTGGCAAGTACTGGCTCCTGAATGTATCTGAACCTGCTCCAGTGCTTGTCAAGTCTGGTCCTGAAAGAGCTCACACTCGGCGCCGTCATAACTCTCTCTGGCAGATTCTTTATTTTCTTTTATCCTCTTCACCACTGATCGGCTCGTTAGCCGCTTGGGCGATCGGTCACGTCTGTTACTTTTCTTTTTCTTTTGCCCGCGGTGCCCACCTTTTTTCTGTGGATGTCGGTCACACTAGAATAACCTGTTATAGTACCTCCTTCTTTCTTCACACAGCCAAACTGTGGAATTCTCTGCCTTCTTCTGTGTTTCCATACTTTTACAATTTGTCTCACTTTAAAATAAAACTGGTTTTCTGGCATCTTCGCGTTTTTTTTTTTTTTTTTTATTGGGCACTCCCCTACATCTTTGTGTAAGGTGAAGCGCAGAAGTGTTTACAGTGCCCAACAGGGAAGCATGCTAAGGTCATGCTTGCCTTATGTCTCATGAGTTAAGGGCATAGAAGCCTGAAGAGTCAATGGTTTATGTCATCAAGTTATTGGAAGCTCCAGCTTGTCCCTGAATACGAATTCGCAACTTTCGATTTACAACAGGTACCTACTTTACTGCTAGGTGAACAGGGACTAATGGGGGGCAAGGAAGTATGTCCAGACAACTTCCACCGAACCCGTGACAATGTGGGGAACGTGATGTTTGGTTCACACTCAGGTGTAGATTAACACAGTATAACCCTTTTCTTCTCTGTTTTTTATTTCTTTCTGTTCTCATTTTTTCGCCCCCTAGGCCCCGTAGTGGGTCGTTCGACCTGTGCCCGGGTGGGCTAATGCCCGTAAAAAAAAAAAAAAAATTCTGCCCGCAATATTTTTTAGACAAACAAATAAATATTATATAGGTGTAAAATGTAACCATTTTGAAAAGAAAACAACTTCTTTTAAACTATTACTAGTTACATAATTCCTCTGATAGTTTGTGTTATTTATAAACCTAATATAAGAATATAAATTATTGTGTAGGCCAGTTTAAGGACTCAGACCCACCACGAGGGGCACCAGGCCACCAATATTATTGTTGCTCTATCTTAAACAAATATTTTGTGTTAATCTATCTCTTTCATATATGTATCTTCATCGTCATTTGTATAAATAAACTTTCAACATAACATGTATTACATAATTAATTATGTGATATTTCAGTGATAAAATTATTCCTACATAAAATATGATTTTATACCGTATGGTTGAGTATAAGAGTAAGGCTTCTATTACCGTTGACACAGTGCCTACTTCTCCCCTCCCCTTTGACACAGTGCCTACTTCTCCCCTCCCCTTTGACACAGTGCCTACTTCTCCCCTCCCCTCTGACACAGTGCCTACTTCTCCCCTCCCCTCTGACACAGTGCCTACTTCTCCCCTCCCTCTGACACAGTGCCTACTTCTCCTCCCCTCTGACACAGCCTTCTTCTCCTCCCCTTTGACACAGTGCTCTTCTCCCCTCCCCTTGAAGTGCCTCCTCCCCTGTGACACAGTGCCTACTTCTCCTCCCTCTGACACAGTGCCTACTTCTCCCCTCTCCTGACACAGTGCCCCATTCCCCCTCCCTCTGACACAGTGCCTCCCCTCCCCTCTGACACAGTGCCTACTTCTCCCTTGACACAGTGCCTACTTCTCCTCTGACACGCCTTTCTCCCTCCCTGACACAGTGCCTACTTCTCCCCTCCCTCTGACACAGTGCCCATTCCTCCCCCCTTGACACAGTGCCTACCCTCCTGACACAGTGCCTACTTCCCCACCCTCTACACAGTGCCCATTCTCCTCTCCCTCCCCTTTGACAGTGCCTACTTCTCCCCTCCCTCTGACACAGTGCCTACTTCTCCCTCCCTCCTGACACAGTGCCTACTTCTCCCTCCCCTCTGACACAGTGCCTCTTTCCCTCCCCTCCCCCTGACACAGTGCCTACTTCTCCCCCCCTCTGACACAGTGCCTACTTCTCCCCTGCCCTCTGACACAGTGCCTACTTCTCCCCTCCTGACACAGTGCCTACTTCTCCTCCCCTTTGACACAGTGCCTACTTCCCCTCCCTGACACACAGTGCCTCTTTCTCCCCCCTCTGACACAGGCCTACTTCTCCCCTCCCCTTGACACAGTGCCTACTTCTCCCTCCCTCTGACACAGTGCCCATTCTCTCCCTCTGACACAGTGCCTATTTCTCCCTCCCCTCTGACACAGTGCCTACTTCTCTCCCTTCCCCCTGACACACGTGCCTTCTTCTCCCCTCCTCCCTCTGAACAGTGCCCATCTCCCCTCCCCCGACACAGTGCCTACTTCTCCCCCCCTCCCTCTGACACAGTGCCCACTTCTCCCTCCCTCTGACACAGTGCCTACTTCTCCTCCCCTCTGACACAGTGCCCATTTCTCCCTCCCCTGACACAGTGCCTACTTGCCCCTCCCTCTGACACAGTGCCTACTTCTCCCTCCTGACACAGTGCCTCACTTCTCCCTTCCTCACACAGTGCCTTCTTCTCCCTCCCCTTGACACAGTGCCTACTTCTCCCCTCCCCTGACACAGTGCCTACTTCTCCCTCCCCCTCTGACACAGTGCCTACTTCTCCCCCTCCCCTGACACACAGTGCCTACTTCTCCCTCCCTTTGACACAGTGCCTACTTCTCCCCTCCCCCCTTTGACACAGTGCCTTCTTCTCCCTCCCTCTGACACAGTGCCTACTTCTCCCCTCCCCTTTGACACAGTGCCTACTTCTCTCCTCCCTCTGACACAGTGCCTTCTTCCCCTCCCCTCTGATACAGTGCCTTCTTCTCCCCTCCCCTCTGACACAGTGCCTTCTTCTCCCCTCCCCTCTGACTTTGTGCCTTCTCCCCTCCCCTCTGACACAGTGCCTTCTTCTCCCCTCCCCTTTGACACAGTGCCTTCTTCTCCTCCCCCTCTGACACATTTTCTTCTCTCCTCCCCTCTGACATGCCTTCTTCTCCCCTCCCCTCTGACACAGTGCCTCTTCTCCCCTCCCTCTGACAGTGCCTACTTCTCCCCTCCCCTTTGTTTTGTGCCCCTCCCCCTTTTGACACAGTGCCTTCTTCTCCCCTCCCTCTGACACAGTGCCTCACTTCTCCTCACCTTGACACAGTGCCTACTTCTCCCCTCCCTCTGTTTGATACCTTCTTCTCCCCTCCCCTCCCACACAGTGCCTTCTTCTCCCCTCCCTCTGACTCAGTGCCTTCTTCTCCCCTCCCCTCCTGACACAGTGCCTTCTTCTCCCCCTCCCCTCTGACTTTGTTCCTTCTTCTCCCCTCCCTGACACAGTGCCTTCTTCTCCCCTCCCCTCTGACATTGGCCTACTTCTCTCCTCCCTCTGCTTCAGTGCCTTCTTCTCCCCTCCCTCTGACACAGTGCCTCTTCTCCCTCCCCTCTGACACAGTGCCTCTTCTCCCCTCCCCTTTGATTTAGTGCCTCTTCTCCCCTCCCCTCTGACACAGTGCTTCTTCTCCCCTCCCTTTGACACAGTGCCTACTTCTCCCTCCCCTCTGACACAGTGCCTTCTTCTCCCCTCCTCTGACACAGTGCCTACTTCCTCCTCCCCTCTGACACAGTGCCTTCTTCTCTCCTCCCTCTGACACAGTGCCTTCTTCTCCCCTCCCTTTGACACAGTGCCTTCTTCTCCCTCCCCTCTGACTTAGTGCCCTTCTCCCTCCCCTCTGACTTAGTACCTTCTTCTCCCCTCCCCTCTGACTTTGTGCCTACTTCTCTCTCCCCTGTTGTGCCTTCTTCTCCCCTCCCCTCTGACACAGTGCCTACTTCTCCCCTCCCCTCTGACACAGTGCCTACTTCTCCCCTCCCTCTGACACAGTGCCCTCTTCTCCCCTCCCTTTGACACAGTGCCTGCTTCTCTCCTCCCTCTGACACAGTGCCTTCTTCTCCTCCCTCTGACACAGTGCCTGCTTCTCCCCTCCCCCTCTGACACAGTGCCTTCTTCTCCCCCTCCTCTGACCCAGTGCCTGCTTCTCCTCCTCTGACACAGTGCCTTCTTCTCCTCCCCTCTGACTTTAGTGCCTTCTTCTCCCCCTCCCCTCTGACACAGTGCCTTCTTCTCCCTCCCCTCTGACTTTAGTGCCTTCTTCTCTCCTCCCCTCTGACACAGTGCCTTCTTCTCCCTCCCCTCTGTCCCAGTGCCTTCTTCTCCCCTCCCTCTGACTTGTGCCTACTTCTCTCCTCCTCTGTTTGTGCCTTCTTCTCCCCTCCCCTCTGACATGTGCTACCTTCTCCCTCCCCTCCCTTTGTGCCTGCTTCTCCCCTCCCTCTGACACAGTGCCCTGCTTCTCCCCTCCCCTTGACACAGTGTACTTCTCCCCCTCCCCTTTGACACAGTGCCTGCTTCTCCCTCCCCCTCTGACACAGTGCCTACTTCTCCCCTCCTTTGACACAGTGCCTCTTCCCCCTCCTCTGACACAGTGCCTTCCCTCCCCTCCTTTAACACAGTGCCTACTTCTCCCCTCCCCTCCTTTAGTGCCTACTTCTCCCCTCCCCTCTGACACAGTACCTGCTTCTCCCCTCCCCTTTGACTTTGTGCCTACTTCTCCCCTCCCTCTGACACAGTGCCTACTTCTCCCTCCCTCCCTTTGTGCCTTCTCCCCTCCCTCTGACTTGGTGCCTCTTCTCTTCTCCCCTCTGACTAGTGCCTACTTCTCCCCCTCCCCTCTGACACAGTGCTTTCCTTCTCCCCCCCCTCTGACTTTGTGCCTTCTTCTCCTCCCTTTGACTTTGTGCCTACTTCTCCTCCCCTCTGACACAGTGCCTACTTCTCCCCTCCCCTCTGAGGCAATTGCCTCTTCTCCTCCTTTGACACAGTGCCTCTTCTCCTCCTTGACACAGTGCCCTTCTCCCCTCCCCTCTGACACAGTGCCTTCTTCTCCCCTCCCCTCTGACACAGTGCCTGCTTCTCCCCTCCCTACACAGTGCCTACTTCTCCCTCCCCTCTCTTACAGTGCCTTCTTCTCCTCCCCTTTACACAGTGCTACTTCTCCCCTCTGACACAGTGCCTACTTCTCCCCTCCCCTTGACACAGTGCCTACTTCTCCCCTCCCCTCTGACTTTAGTGCCTACCTCCCTCTCCCCTCTGACACAGTGCCTTCTTCTCCCCTCCCCTCTGACACAGTGCCTGCTTCTCCCTCCCCTTTGTGCCTACTTCTCCCCTCCCTTTGACACAGTGCCTCTTCTCCCCTCCCCTTTTGACAGTGCCTCTTCTCCCTCTGTTTACAGTGCCTTCTTCTCCCCTCCTCTGACACAGTGCCTGCTTCTCCTCCCCTTTGACACAGTGCCCCTACTTCTCCCTCCCCTCTGACACAGTGCCTTCTTCCTCCCCTCTGACACAGTGCCTACTTCTCCCCTCCCTCTGACACAGTGCCTGCTTCTCCTCCCTCTGACACAGTGCCTTCTTCTCTCCCCTCTGTGCCTCTTCTCTCCCCTCTGACACATGCCTACTTCTCCCCTCCCCTCCCTGCTTCTCCTCCACACAGTGCCTTCTCCCCTCTGACATTGTTTCTCCCCTTTGCAGTGCCTTTCTCCCTTCCTTGGTGTTCTTCTCCTCTCCCTCTGACACAGTGCCTGCTTCTCCTCCCTCTGACACAGTGCCTTCTTTCTCCTCCCTCTGACACAGTGCCTTCTTCTCCTCCCTCTGACAGTACCCTTCTCCTCCTGTGTGCTTCTCTCCTCCCTCTGACACATGCCTGCTTCTCCCCTCCTTCCTCCCCTCTGACACAGTGCCTTCTTCTCTCCCTCTGACAGTGCCTTCTTCTCTCTGACAGTTTTCTCTCCCCTGACTTTGTTTCTTCTCCTCCTTGACCTCCCCTCCTCTGGCTCACTCCCGGCGTGCCTTCTTCTCTCACCTCCTCTGACACAGCCTCGCCTCCTCCCCTCTGACACAGTGCCTCTTCTCCCTCCCTCCCGCACAGTGCCTCTTCTCCCCTCCCCTCCTTTGCTTCTCTCTATTTTGCCTTCTTTCTCTATCTTCTCCTCCCACATTTTCCTCTGACACATACCTCCCTCTGCCTCTCCCTCTGACACAGTGTCTTCTCCCTCCCTCTGACTTAGTGCTTCTTCCCTCTCTGACACAGTGCCTTCTCCCCTCTCTGCACAGTGCTTCTCCTCCTCTCAGTGTCTTCTCCCTCCCCTCTGACACAGTGCCTTCTTCTCCCCTCCCCTCTGACACAGTGCCTCTTCTCCCTCTGACACGTGCCTTCTTCCCTCCCTCTGACTTCATGCCTGCTTCTCCTCCCTTTGTGCCTTCTTCTCCCCCCCTCTGACACAGTGCCTTCTTCTCCTCTGACAGTGCCTCTTCTCTCCCCTCTGACTTGTGCCTTCTTCTCTCCCCTGACACTGCCTGCTCCCCTCTGACACAGTGCCTTCTTCTCCCTCCCTGACACAGTGCCTATCTCCTCCTCTGACACAGTGTTCTTCCTCCTCCTCTGATTTTTGACCTCCTTCTCTCCCTCTGACACAGTGCCTTCTTCTCCCCTCCCCTCTACACAGTGCCTTCTTTTCCTCCCCTCTGACACAGTGCCTACTTCTCCCCTCCCTCTGACACAGTGCCTTCTTCTCCCTCCCTCTGCACCTTCTTCTCCCTCCCCCAGTGCCTTCTTCTCCCTCCCCTCCACACATGCCTTCTTCTCCCTCTCTTGTTTCTCTCTCTCCTCTGACATTTTCCTCCCTCTGACACAGTGCCTTCTTCTCCCTCCCTCTGACACAGCTGTCTCTCTGTTTGGTTTTCTTCTCCTCCCCTCTGATTGCCTTCTTCTCTTCTCCTCTGACACAGTGCCTTCTTCTCCCCTCCCCTCTGACACCGTGCCTTCTTCTCCCTCCCCTCTGACACAGTGCCTTTATTCACTCCCTCCCCTCTGACACTGCCTTCTTCTCCCTCCCCTCTGACACAGTGCCTTCTTCTTCTCCCCTCTCTGTTTGTGCCTGCCTCCCCTCCCCTCTGACTTTGGTGCCTTCTTCTCCCTCCCCTACACTTGTGCCTTCTTCTCCCCCTCCCCTCTGTGCCTTCTTCTCCCCTCCCTCTGACACAGCCTTCTTCTCCCCTCCCCTCTTGTGTTTCTCTGCCTCTGTTTTCCTTCCCCTCTTGCAGTGCTTCCTCTCCTCCCCTCTGACACAGTGCCTTCTTCTCCTCCCTCGTTCTCCTCCCTCTGACACAGTGCCTTCTTCTCCCCTCAGTGCCTTCTTCTCCCCTCCCTCTGACACAGTGCCTTCTTCTCTCCTCTCACAGTGCCTTCTTCTCCCCTCCCTCTCTCTCCCCTCCTGTGCCTTCTTCTCTCCTTCCCCTCTGACACAGTGCCTACTTCTCCCCTGCTCCCCAACATGCCTTCTTCTCCCTCCCTCTGACACAGTGCTTCTTCTCCCCCCTGCCCACTCTGACACAGTAGCTTCTTCTGTTTTTTGCTTCCTCCTCCCCTCTGACACAGTGTTTCCTCCTCTGACCAGTGCCTTCTCCTTGCCTTCTTCTCTCCCCTCTGACACAGTGCCTTCTTCTCCCTCCCCTCCGACCCAGTGCCTTCTTCTCCCCTCCCCTCTGACACAGTGCCTTCTTCTCTCCTCCCTCCCCAACACAGTGTTCTTCTCTCCCTCCCAGTGTCTTCTTCTCTCTCCCTCTGACACAGTGCTTCTTCTCTCCTCTCCTTCTTCTCCCTCCCCTCTGACACAGTGCCTTCTTCTCCCCTCCCCTCTGTTTGTGCCTTCTTCTCTCCCCTCTGACACCTTCTCTCCTCTTGTGCCTTCTTCTCTCCCTCCCCTCTGACACAGCCTCTTCTCCCCTCCCTCTGACACAGTGCCTTCTTCTCCCCTCCCCTCTGACACAGTGCCTTCTTCTCCCCTCCCTCTGTGGTGCCTTCTTCTCTCCCCTCTGACACAGTGCCTTCTTCTCCCCTCCCCTCTGACACAGTGCCTACTTCTCCCCTCCCTCTGACACAGTGCCTTCTTCTCCCCTCCCCTCTGACACAGTGCCTTCTTCTCCCTCCCTCTGACACAGTGCCTTCTTCTCCCTCCCCTCTGACACAGTGCCTTCTTCCTCCCCTCTGACTCTGTGCCTTCTTCTCCCCTCCCCTCTGACTCTGTGCCTTCTCTCTCCTCCCCTCTGACAGTGCCTACTTCTCTCCTCCCTCTCACACAGTGCCTTCTTCTCCTCCCCTCTGACCTTCTTCTCCCCTCCCCTCTGACACACCTTCTTCTCCCCTCCCTCTGATTGTGCCTGCTTCTCTCCTCCCTCTGACAGTGCCTTCTTCTCTCTCCCCTCTCTGACACATGCCTTCTCTCCCCTCCCCTTGTGCCTCTTCTCTCTCCCTCTGTGCCTTCTTCTCCCTCCCCTCTGACACGTGCCTTCTTCTCCTCCCCTCTGACACAGTGCCTTCTTCTCCCCTCCCCTCTGACACAGTGCCTTCTTCTCCTCCCCTCCCCTACAAGTGCCTTCTTCTCTCCTCCCCTCTGACACAGTGCCTTCTTCTCCCCTCCCCTCTGACACAGTGCCTTCTTCTCCTCCCCTCCCTATACCTCTTCCTCCTCCCCTTTCCCTCTTGACCACTTCTTCCTCCTCTGACACAGTGTCTTCTCCCCTCCCCTCTGACACAGTGCCTTCTTCTCCCTCCTCTGACACCTTCTCTCCTCCCCTCTGTGCCTTCTTCTCCCTCTGACACATGCCTTCTCTCCCTCTGTGCCTTCTTCTCTCCTCCCCTCTGACACAGTGCCTTCTTCTCCCTCCTCTGACACAGTGCCTTCTCTCTCCCTCTGACACAGTGCCTTCTCCTCCCTCTGACACAGTGCCTTCTTCTCCCTCCCCTCTGACACAGTGCCTTCTTCTCCCTCCCCTCTGACACAGTGCCTACTTCTCCCCTCCCCTCTGACACAGCCTTCTTCTCTCCTCCCCTCTGACAGTCCTCTTCTCCTCCCTCTGACACAGTGCCTTCTTCTCCCTCCCCTCTGACACGTGCTTCTTCTCCCCTCCCCTCTGACAGTTGCCTTCTTCTCTCCCCTCTGACACAGTGCCTACTTCTCCCTCCCTCTACACCTGGTGCCTTCTTCTCTCTCCCCTCTGAGTGCCTTCTTCTCTCCTCTCTGTGTGCCTTCTTCTCTCTCCCTCTGACACAGTGCCTTCTTCTCTCCCTCCTCTGACAGTGCCTTCTTCTCCTCCCTCTGACACAGTGCCTTCTTCTCCCCTCCTCTGACACAGTGCCTCTTTCCCCACCTCTGACACAGTGCCTTCTTCTCCCCTCCTCTGACACAGTGCCTTCTTCTCCCCTCCCTCTGACACAGTGCCTTCTTCTCCCCTCCCTCTGACACAGTGCCTACTTCTCCCCCTCCCTCTGACACAGTGCCTTCTTCTCCCCCTCCCCTCTGACACAGTGCCTACTTCTCCCTCCCCTCTGACACAGTGCCTACTTCTCCCCTCCCCAGAAAATAATATAAATCCCAACAATGTTTCCTAATGTTCTCATCAAGCACAACAGTATGGGAGGATAATGACGTCACTGATCTAGCATAACGCAATATGTACACTGATAAACCAACCATAATGTCGCATAATCAGCACTTTGAACTGAAAATTACCTTGAATACATATAGATATTACTAAATTACTCTTCATTACACCAAATTAACAAAGAATAATGCACCATAGCTCTTATAAACAGGTGGGAGCTAGGTGGCCAATGAGGGAGCGCCATGAAGAGATGGACCAATCAGAGACGAGGATGATTGATGACGTCAGAGGTGGACGCTATGGTGGTCAGGGTGTAAGATGACTTAAAGACCGCCGAGTGTGACCCTCGTCCAGCTGTCATTAACTACCTCCACCACTCAGGTAAAGGTTTGTTAGTGTTTATAGGTTGATATACGTGTGTGTGTGTCGTCAGTATAATGTATAGTGGTCTTATTATGGGTTTATACTGTAGGTGGTGTCAGCCTCTTAGTTTACTTAAGGTGGGTACAGCAGCACTCACACCAGGTCAGGTTAGGTTAGGTTTGGAAGGTTGGTAGGTTAGGTTAGGTTAGGTTTGGTGGTTAGGTTAGGTTAGGTTTGGAAGGTTAGGTTAGGTTGGAGGTTGGTTGAGTTAGGGGTTAAATTGGCTTTACTGATGTTTTTGTTCTTTACTCGTTAGCTCATAACTACCCTTCTGCCCCCTCGTTAAGCTCATAACTACCCTTCTGGCCCCCCGTTATGTTATGTTAGTTTATTCCAAAATATTTCTTTGTAATGTTTTTGTTCCCAATTATTTTTCCGTCATCCCTAGACTGTGATCACCTCGGGTTCAAATTATCGGTACATTTACAGTTTCTCAGAACTACTGCTGTATGACCTAACAACATAACCTAACATAACTAACCTAACTGAACTTAACCTAACCTAACCTAACCTAACCTAACCTAACCTAACCTAACCTAACCTAACCCTCTAGCCGTGTCCACCATATTAAACAGAAATGACTTACTCTGATAATTGGTGTCAATGAAAACAACTTTGTTGGGTTAATATTGATGACTGACCCGTGGACGAGTTATTTGTTTTATTTTTTATTTTCTTACTTTCTTTTCATCAGTGAGTTCTGATAGAGTATTTCTTGTACAAATGTCTCGTTTGGTAGATAATTAAGCTCCTAAGTACAATACTGTTTTCCGGCAGTAGTGCGGCGGCGCTCTGCCGCACTTGCCTCTCATTCCTGCGGCGGTTTCCGTGGCGTGTGATGGTTGTTGCCGGTCTTGTGCTAAGTTCTGGTAATAAAGGAACTTGGCTTGAAAATCCTAAATTAAACACAGTATTGTACTTTATTAAAACATCTTTTAAAGAAAGTTCTTTTCACAGCAATACTGTCAAATTGAAGTGGGTTTGTGTGCAGAGTCTGTTGTATAGGCGTGTTCAAAACACTCCGCCGCCTGGGCTGGATCAAAGCTGATGTGGCCGGCTGCTCGCGCTTCTATAAACGTAAAATCACACCATATCATAGTAAATTTTTTGCATCATGGGGTGGAGCCCTCCCTGGTAAGGTAAGGTTAGGTAGGTTGGTGAGGTCTGTTTTCATACCCACGAAGGTTAGGTTAGGTTTTGAGTTAAAAATAACCATTTTTTATCACATTTGCACAAACTACAACAGTGTCCACTATAAAAAACAGTGAAATTGCGGCTCTTTTAAAATAATTTTCTATGAAAAGTTGGCTTCAGTCAGTCTTCGATAATTATCCTTTGTTGAAGCATCGTGGTGTAATTTTATGTATTTTGTGGTCGAGCGACCGCGGTGACTGTAGATTTACGTAAATTCGTTACATGAATTTACTTCCGGTTAATATCCATTTGTGACGGAAGTGGCATTAGAAAAGGTTTTTCCTATTGACGTTATAACTAATGGTAAACACAAAATTGCTCTGACTGAGTAGTGACTGAAGCTGTAATACCTGATTATCTACCGTACATCAAAACTTATTCTTGTGGTGTATTTTGGTGTTTCCAGCAAATTTAACCTTCATTTCTATGGTAAATTTAAGTTACTGAGAAAATGTAAAATTATAATTTCCTTGAAAACCAATAATTTCCCAAGGAACTGAAGTAAAGAAATCTCCAAAATAAACCACAAAAATAGGTTTTGATGTAACAGTAAAGAACATGCGTCACTAAAACCAATAATTACCAGGTTAAGTTACTGGTCCGTCATCACACATAAACTGTATTTTCTTTCGTTGTTAGTCTGACATTCCTTCCCGTTTGGTCGAGGACTCCTGACCTAGGTTACCGAATATGGTCTCTTATTTAATTTTTATATTTTACTTTCCGCCAGTCGTCAGCTTACTAGTCGTTAAGGTAGTTGGTCTGTCTATGTTAGTGCGGAAGAAACCAGACCAGGAAGCCTGTCATGTTTGGTAGTGACGGTCATAACACCTTTCCCATGTGTCCCTGCCAAGCATATGGGTGAGGGGTACCTACGATGTCTCTGTACCAAACACAACTAACAAACCTTACTGACCTAACTTAATAAAACCATCCTAACCTAACCTTACAGACCTAACTTAATAAAACCATCCTAACCTAACCTTACAGACCTAACTTAATAAAACCATCCTAACCTAACCTAAGTTAACCAGTCTAACCATCCATGACCATGTTTGCAAATGGTCAAATTCAGTAATCAACGTCATTGGCTTTGACCAATGAACGGAAGTAAAGATCCCAGACTGGACTAATAGCCAATTTGAAACGTTTAATTAAATCACACCAACAAACCATTTCACTGTTGGCTCATAATGTAAATAGGCAGCAGTGGTTAATAGTAAGTCGACCAATGGCAGCCAAGAAACCCACGAAAGTTCTTTTTCTCTGAGCTGCGTACTCACCAGGGAGGCTAAGGTGCGTACTCACGGAGGCTAGGGTGCCGTCTCACCAGGGGGCTAAGGTGCCGTGCTCACACCAGGGGAGGCTAGGCTGCGTACTCACACCGGGGGAGGCTAGAGTGCCGTACTCACACCGGGGAGGCTAGAGGTGCCGTACTCACCAGAGGCTAGAGTGCCGTGCTCACACCAGAGGTGGTGCGTGCCCACCGGGGAGGCTGAGGTGCGTACTCACCGGGGAGGCTAGAGGTGCCGTGCTCACACCAGAGGCTAGAGCTGCCGTACTCACACCAGAGGGAGGCTAGAGTGCGTGCTCACACCAGGCTAGGTGCCGTGCTCACACCAGGGGAGGCTAGAGGTGCGGGTATCACCAGGGGAGGCTGGGTGTGGTGACTCACACCAGGGAGGCTAGAGTGCCGTGCTCACACCGGGAGGCTGGGGGTGCCGTACTCACACCAGAGGGAGGCTAGAGGTGTCGTACTCACACCAGGGAGGCTAGAGGTGCGTGCTCACACCAGGGGAGGCTAGAGGTGCGATCTCACACCAGGGAGGCTAGAGGTGCCGTACTCACAAAATTATTATTTATTTGTATGTGTTTATTGTGTGTGTCTCTCTCTACACACACACACACACACACACACACACATATTTCAAACACACCCCTGCTTAGGTAAAGGAAATTACTGTCTCTATAATGAATGGCTCTCTGTCCCGGCCGCGAAAATGCCAGGAATCTTAAAACTACCCGCAGACATTCTTGGGTACATCCAAGGTGTCGCGAATAATAGAGGACCACCAAATAGAAATCTGCAATTCGGGCGTATTGTACTCAAACCTTGGGAGAGTGAGTCATTGTACTCAAGCCTTGGGAGACTGAGTCACTGTACTCAAGCCTTGGGAGAGTGAGTCACTGTACTCAAGCCTTGGAAGAGTGAGTCATTGGTCAGGTGATGTTTTCCTTGAAGGCGTCATTTTATTACCACGTGTTGCTGCTCTCACTGCTTATTATGGCGTCTTCAGTAATTAATACTGTACGCAGTATTCACTAAATATAGCATCCTCTCTAATGACAGTGCTCTCGTTAAATATGGCGGCTCATTACTAATTATGGAACCCTCACTACTAATTATAGTATGTGAGTCATTCCATGAAAATGTGATTCTTTGACCCAAACTCAGAATAAACAAAATTATATTAATTACTGTATACATTACATAATTTTAAAGCTAAAATAATATTACAAAATCTGCAAGAAAACTTTCTAAACTGCCTATGGAGAACATGACATGAAAAATGTTGTAGCGTGTCACCAAAGAAAATTTAATGCTGAAATAAGGGATTTCCTTATCATACATCACAGTATTTATTTGTTGGGTGTACTGTACTGTACTGTACTCTCACTGGTTTTTATTGAAGAGACATCTACAGTATTTGAGTTGTAATTGTCACTGAAAATTGTTGCATAGCTTTATTGTGTTGTCAGACTTGGACATGACCTTCAAGTGTGACAGTCCAGTCCAGTCCAGTATACAGGGTAGTACAGTACTTCAGGAGTAACATTTGTGACTTTTTTTCATATTTTCTCCATACAGTATATAACTTATGAATTGGAAAAACTGAACATAACTATGTATTATAAATGGTCATTGTAGTACAGTACTTTACTAATGTAGCTCTGTGATACTTTCTATGAGCCTATGGTATGGCTGTCACACACTTACAGAGTGAGGAACGTTACTGATAAAGATGTAATGTTTATCATGCTTAGCTTTAAACAAGGAATCACAGGAGTTACACAGAATTGTGAATACAATGCATAACAAAGTCATTGTGTTCACAATTGAGCTTGTTAAGTGCTACTTTTTCTTCTTCCCAGACTAAATTGATTATACGGTGCGTAAACCTTCGATAACTCGGCACACATGGGGCTCTGGCCTTGCCGAGTTATCCCAAATTCCAACTTATCGAGGCACTTCCTCCTCCTACAAAAATACAACAATAAAAACTTATCGATTCTTGTGTGTTACATGTTATTACTAAATGTAAAAAGGTAAGCACCAGCAACACTGTAGGTGAAGAGGTATGATCAGCAGTAAGGTAGACACCAGCAACACTGTAGGTGAAGAGGTATGATCAGCAGTAAGGTAGACACCAGCAACACTGTAGGTGAAGAGGTATGATCAGCAGTAAGGTAGACACCAGCAACACTGTACGACCTAGGAAAAAATTCAGGCTGGGCTCCAGTTGAGCGACGCACTACATTAATCATAATTTTGGTCGTTTGTTGTTATGTGAATAATACAAGACAGTTACAACAAAGATGAAAATGACTCAGAATTTAATAATAAACTTGGAGAATGGTGGAACATTAATCCTGGAAAAAAATCCACACTTATGTCGGTGCTCGCCTGCCTAGCACATTTTGTTCTGGTTATTGTGTCTTCCTGTTATTAAATTCAAATCTAGGCGAGCTACATTTATTTCAGAGTCCAGACACAACAGTCAGTAACAAATGAAACATTGCATCTCTCTCAATTCAATAAAATCAGTGAAAACAATGAAAAATTATGTTGTTTCATCTTTGAAAATTTGTGTAATTTTCTGTCAGAAATGTCTCTGAGTAGATTGCAAATCGCAGGCATTTCTGTCAGTGGGTATTACAGTCCAGGATGGATGCTAAAGAGTTGCTGGCATATTATCAGTTTGTGTGCGGTTGGTTTTGCGTCAGAAATTGTAAGGGACGTTGGGGTCACCGAGACGTTGGTTAACCTGCTGGGAAGAGTCTGGGAAACCTGCTACTGTGTGTAATGTAAACAAAACCTATGTGAACTATTAATTCGTATAAATGATATAATTTAAGGCCGGGTAGACCACGACTGACAGGTGAGGACACTGGACGACCTGTGTTGGTTAATAATAAATGTGAAGGAAATGGATGACACATTATAATTATCATAAAATATGGGCCTCATCTGTTACTCTTTCATGCATGTTAACCTAAGATAATACAGTGAAGAAAAACTTAATCCATCCTTCCCTTCCTTCTTTCATGATATTTCCTGCTTTCTCTAACCCCTTCACTCTCTGATGAACAGCTTGCATCACATACCCCCCCCTCCCCAGAAACAGCACTCCCCGTTGACCATTCCCCCTCTCCACCCCACGTGACTTTCCATGCAGAAAGGACCCAGTCAGGCACAGGGGTCAGGTGCTAGAGTGCGTGATTACTTTGGACCGTGACTGTACATTCTAAAGGGTGATCTTTGCAGTACTACGCATCATTATGTGACTAAAACAAGTACAGCTGCTCCCCGACTTATGGCGGGGTTAGGGACCCAAATCCAGGTCGTAAGTCCGACAAGATAAAAAAATAATAAAAAATAAATAAATAAAATTAAAAGTGTACAATGAAATACAGTGCAGTAAAAGTAATAAATAATGAGGAATGGATACACTGTGACTGAGCACTTACCTTACAGAAAGACTGAAAGCAGGCTTACATTCATTAGAGAGGCGTAGAGTTAGGGGAGATATGATAGAGGTGTACAAGTGGGTAAGTGGGATTAACAAGGGTAAAATGGAAGATGTTCTGAAGCTCAGTAATAACGAAATAACTAGAACAAATGGCTTTAAATTAGATAAATTCCGATTCAGAAAGGATATAGGCAAGCACTGGTTTGGTAATAGAGTTGTGGATATGTGGAATAGGCTACCGAGTGCTATAGTAGGATCGGGGACGCTAGGGAGCTTCAAGACGAAGTTGGATAGGCACATGGAAGTGCTGGGATGGGTGTGAAAGGGATCTGCCCTGTATGGGCCAGTCGGCCTCCTGCAGTATCCCACTTTCTTATGTTCTTTAATGTAGTCAGCTGAATGCACACAGGGCCCCCATAATTTTCTATTTACAGGATACATGGAGACTATATTAATTGGATGAAGCATGCGCTTCCACAATAATCTATCCACATTGAATATTTGCTCAGGCAAATAATTCCCTTCCACAATCACTTCATCTAACTCCTCCTTAAAAGCTTCGGCAGAAGCATGGTACTAGCTGCCTCTCCCTCACCTTAACATTGTGTAGACTGTAGCGTTTTAAATCTATCAAACCACCCATGACTTCCTGTAAAGGTTTGATCACATTCATCTCCTGCCAACTCCTTCAGGCTTTGGAACAGGCTTCTTGCTTTAGCCTGTATTGTTAGAAGGCTTTAGGGTTACGCTTATATATCTGGTCTTCTATCCATATCACCAATAATTGTTCCATATCGTGAATAGGACCTTGTCTTTTCTTTGAAATTATAGTTCCCTTTATTGGTGTTGTTCCTTTCACTACATCACGAATACGTTCCTTGTCCTTCAGAATAGTGGATATAGTTGAGTGTGAGAAACCTAGGTCAGCGTGAGATTGTTGCTACTGTTTTCCATTCTCATGCTGGTTATTATCTTCATTTTCATCTCAAAAGTAATTGTCTGTCTCCTTTTCTTTGGAACACCACCAGCACTCTCACTTTTAAGCTTTCAGTCATTATAAAGTTAATTAAATACGATAATAACGAAAGTTCTCGCCGATTAGTAGGATCAGATAGCCAAACATCAACTAAAGCTCCACTGGTGAGTGTACCTACGCTCTCGCCGGTACAGAACGTTTGGTATAGAAAATCGCGGCGCATCATTTGAAAATATTTTTTGGTCACGACTGCGGCGGTCGTATGTCCCAACAATCGTGGAGTCAGAGCTGGTCATAAGTACCGATGGGCGTAAGTCCAACGATGCGTAAGCGGGTACTACCTGTATTGTCTTGTGGTTAGTCTACTATGAACATTTTACATCTGGACATATTTTGTCATGGTCGATAACATACTGGCGGGGTTAAAGCAGAGATAGCAAGATAGCCGTGGATGTTAAAATCCGGCGATATATGTGCCAGCGCCCCCTCCCCCCAAAAAAAAAGCCACAATTTGTGTCCTTATTTACGTGTATATACCTGTGTGTGGTTAGAGTTTTTAAAGGCCAAGTATTTGGCAAAAAAATTGAAATTAGGCCTCTAAAAAGGGTAATAGTTTACGTTGGGTTGAAGAAATATTGCAGTAACTGCAATCAAACAATGGAAGCGATACTTAACACCACCAGCTGGCAGGTGTTGGTGCAGTTACTTCGAAGAACGAATCTCTTAACGTCATCATAGCAAGCCCAAAAGTATTAAATCCATGGTGTGGTAGCGCAGGGCGATGTACAAGCATAAAGTATTCATTTAAGAGTTTATTTATAGATACTGGACATAAATTTTTGTTCATTACATTTAAACATCAATCTTTGTTGAGTAAATTTAAAAACAAACTCATTTGGTATTTTCATTCATCATACATCCGCAGTATTTTACCTTGCTTTGTGACGAATGAATGTCGTTATTCTCGAAATAAATATAGAAGTGTAATATTTGCTGGAATGGCGTGCATATCACCGGTGGAGAATTGGGATAAAATCAGCAGAAAGCAATGACTTTAGCTTTCTTTGCGTTATTCAAAAGATTTGCATTAATACGGCTTTTGAAATGGTTTTCAGTTAAAAAAGCTGTTGCTGGTGCTGTTATTACAATAATATTCTATCCTATCGTGGCCTTATAATCCCACAATAAAACCATTAGAAAAGCGTTAGGTCACATCTTTTGAGCGAAAAGAAATAGAGAAAGTCATTGCTTTTAGAGTCACGAAAATCTATCCCACTTTCACTGTGTCGTTACATCATTTCTGTTAAAAATATTACATTTCCATGTTCTCGAAATAAATGGTGGTTTGTTGAAACATAATGTGCAGTGTTAATAAAATGCAAAGAAATAAGCTATAAAGAACAATTAATACGCCGTAATGTGCTGGCTGGCATCTAGTCTCCCTGCTCCCGGCGTCCAAGGTCCTTGCTCCTCCCAACTCGGCTCCCTCCAGCCTCCTCCACCTCCTCCTGGGTGCTACTGCCAGGCAACAAGCACCAAATGTTTTGTGAATAACTACACCTCCACTTCCTATGTGCAGTAC
Organism: Homarus americanus; assembly: GCF_018991925.1. Taxonomy (NCBI): domain Eukaryota; kingdom Metazoa; phylum Arthropoda; class Malacostraca; order Decapoda; family Nephropidae; genus Homarus; species Homarus americanus. The sequence continues at coordinate 8,361 of NW_024715967.1, read as the reverse complement.
TGAACTGTGCTGTGCTGTGTCTGTTACTAACAATAAGCAGCAAGAAAAAAGCTAATAAAAAAAAAAGAGATAAAAAATTCCTTTACTGTTCAGTTCCTATCCTCGTGACAGAATGGGGGCCCTTGGGCTCATGGTCACTCAATTCCCTTAATGGGTGGTGAGGGTGGGGGCGGCAGTGGATTCAGCTGCTTCCTCACTGCCGTGATGATTGATGATGTTAATCTCTCCGATCAAGAACATGGTGATGGGGAGTTAATAGTCTCTTCATTATTCTTCCATAGTATTTTGTATGGGCGGCAAATCATCCATCCCTGCTTGTAATTCCAGGCCGCACCATGGGGGGTCCCATCTGGGCCAGGTTTTTCCAGTTGCCTCAGTGTTCTGGTCATCTTGTAACTTCTCAATGTTATTTCTTGGGGTGCTCTTCCTCTTCTCATCCTCTTTCGTTTAAGCCTCTTCCTTGCCCTGAGTCTACCCCAACTCCTGTAGATCCTCTCCGGTCAGCTCAGTGTGCGTGCTCTTCAATTGGCTCGTCTGGTCCTCTGCCCATGTCTGGAAGCCTTCAGCCACTTTCTCCTTGACAGTGTCAGGGGTCTTTTCTAGTCTTTTTCATTAAAATCCATCAACATCTATTTTCCTGTCCTTCGTCTTTAAGCCTTAAACAGGCTCCTCCCAGTCTTCTCCTTGAACGGGGCTGGGGGTGCGTGTTTTGAATTGTTTTCAATTAAAAAATGTTGCAGCGCATGTATATTTAAATGAAACTTCAATGCCTGAATGAATATATTCTCGAAATAAATAGTAATTTTTAGGCGTAGTATTCAATGTAAAAATAGGATAAAATACATGGTGAAAACAAGGGCTTTACCTAACCTTCAATGTTCAAAGAATGTTACTGGTTTTTAATAGTTTTTAGGATTTAAAAATATGTTATGCTGTATTACGTGATATATATTATACTAATAGCAATATATACTACTATTCAATGTAATATTTTTGCTGATTTGACACTCGTGTACACAGTGGAAGGGTGGGATGCATCAGTGGCGAAAACAATGACTTTCGCTCTTCGTTCAAAATATTACCGTCTATTTAAATGATTTCGATTAAAGTGTTGCATCACAGTGAATTAGGATGAATATTGTTGGCAATACAGCAGTTTTTTAACTGAAAAGCCATTCGGCGATTAGGTAACATCTTTTGAGCGAAAGAAAGCGAGTCATTGCTTTAGTCACTTTTCACTAATAATCGTGGGTATTTCGGCAAAAATATTGTTCATATTCTCGAAAATAAATAGTGGTTGCTGGCATTAATGCATTTCAATATGTAATTAGGATAAACTAATGAAAACAAAGACTTTACTAGCCTTCCGATGTTCCAAGATATATTTGCTACGTTTTTAGTGGTTTAGGTTAAAAATACCCTTATATTAGTGATATTCTATTCATACTGTGCTTGATATAATACATTCACAGAAAGTAATATTTTGCCTTCTAATGCTGATGTCCAACACAAAGCGTGGTTATGAACTGACTGAGTGAGGGTATGGGTGTGTGTGTGTGTGAGGTTGCAGGGCGTGGGTGTCCCCGTGTTAGGTGCTTGTGGCAGAGAAGTTGAATGGTAGCGATTTGAATAGACTTCAGTACTTCAATGTGCAGAATATTCCTCCATTGAACCATCAAGTGTTGCAAATCAGGTGTATTATAAGCCCGGCGTGTGTTAGGGCAGACTGTGCCTGAATTACATTTAGAGTTGAATGTGTATTGTACAAGCCGATAAATATAGCACATGTAATGTTCATCACTCTCCTAGTAACATGTGTCGGTCACATTTTCCAGTAATGTATAGCGGTCACATTTCCCAGTAATGTATGACGGTCACACTTCCCAGTAATGTGTGACTGTCACATTTTTCCAGTAACGTCATGACGGTCACATTTTCCAGTTATGTATGGCGGTCACATTTTCCTTAACAGCATAAAACATATTAGGAATAATCAGGTCTGGTGTGTTATTGATATGAAGTACTGTACAGTGTTCCTTGACTACCAGTTATATGAAGTACTGTACAGTGTTCCTCAAACTACCAGTTATATGAAGTACTGTACTGTGTTCCTTGACTACCAGTTATATGAAGTACTGTACAGTGTTCCTTGACTACCAGTTATATGAAGTACTGTACTGTGTTCCTTGACTACCAGTTATATGAAGTACTGTACAGTGTTCCTTGACTGAGCCAGTTATATGAAGTACTGTACAGTGTTCCTTGACTGAGCCAGTTATATGAAGTACTGTACAGTGTTCCTGACTGAGCCAGTTATATGAAGTACTGTACTACTGTGTTCCTTGACTGAGCCAGTTATATGAAGTACTGTACAGTGTTCCTGACTAGGCCAGTTATGAAACTGTACTACTGTGTTCCTTGACTGAGCCAGTTATATGAAGTACTGTACTGTGTTCCTTGACTGAGCCAGTTATATGAAGTACTGTACTACTGTGTTCCTTGACTGGCCAGTTATATGAAGTACTGTACAGTGTTCCTTGACTGACCAGTTATATGAAGTACTGTACTACTGTGTTTCCTTGACTGAGCCAGTTATATAGTACTGTACTACTGTGTTCCTTGACTGAGCCAGTTATATGAAGTACTGTACAGTGTTCCTTGACTGAGCCAGTTATATGAAGTACTACTGTGTTCCTTGGCTGAGCCAGTTATATGAAGTACTGTACTGTGTTCTTGACTGAGCCAATTATATGAAGTACTGTACTGTGTTCCTTGACTTTTTACGAGGATTGCCCACGGGCACAGGTCAAACGACCACAACCCGGGCATGGGGTACGAAAAGAAACGGAAAGAAATTGAAAATATAGAAAAAAAGGTTATACTGTATTGATCTACACCACGAAGATGCCGGAAAACCAGCTTTTTAAAGTGAGACAGATTGTAAGAGCATGGAAACACAGAAGAAGGCAAAGCATTCCACAGTTTGGCTGTGTGAGGAAGAAAGGAGGTACAGTGAGTTCTGCTATAACGCGTGTTTTGATCAGCGAATTTGCTCTAACGCTATTTATGAATTCGGAACAATATTTGTTATAGCGAGCAGCTTGTTTTGCTATACTGCGATTTTGCACTATTTCTCCAATTTTGTGGTATTAACTGTGAATATGGTAAGAAAGAATATCTCCAAGCTTTCTGAGGATAGAATTCGGTGATTATAGTAAAAGAAAGGATATAACACTTGAAGAGAAGCTCGATGTTATCAACCTCAAAATCACTTCTCATCAAGTTACATTCATATTTTTCAAGGTAAAGTGTTAAATTTACTGTATGATTTCATTATTAGATATGAATGTAACATTTATTTAGACTGTGCTATCCTTTTGTTAGGCTAACTACTAAATTTTTTCGATTTGAGTAATCTGCACCTAACCCTATTTTCTCCATAAGCCCTGTTATTTCTATTACGCGTTTTCTATAACCGCGATATTTTACAAGAACACAATTATCGCTTTATAGCAGACTCTACCTACAGGTTGTTCGTGTGACCGACATCCACAGAGAAATGGTGGGCACTCTTGGGCAAGGCGTGTATTCACAGACCCAAGGCCTTGCATTTTGGGATGCCAAATCCCTGTAAAAAAGAGAGAGTGAAACAACATTGCGTGAAGAGAGAGAAGGGGAGAGATTGTCGACTAAAGGAGGGAGAGTTAGCCGAGCAGAAATGCCTTTGATTCCACTACTAATAGTTGGACAGAAGAAGAGGCCACCCCAGATGTAGGCAGTACTCCAGAAGTTAGGACAGATGAATCCCTTATATGCTTGGAGCAACTGCTCAAAATTGAAAATAGCTGCGGCATCTGTACAGCATTCCCAACTTTCCGGGAGGCAGCTTTAGTTAAACTACTAAGGATGTGTGATTTCCAGGACATATTGGAGGAAATGGTGAGGCCTAACGTATTTATTTCAGAATTTGGGAGGATGAAGCGTCCTGAAATGTAATTGGTGGGAGATCGTCTAATTACAAAGTCTAATTGGTAAATATTGAGTTTTATTACTATTGAACTTAACCACGTTTGTACCTCCCATTCAAAGATGCTGCACAGATCCGCGTTGATAGAAGTAATGATATCAGTTCTAGAAACAGATCTAGTTTGAGAGTTGGAGGAAGGGGAAAAATGTGAGGAAAGAGTGAAGAGTAGAATCATCAGCGTAAGAATGGATAGAATTAGTTGTAGTGTGAAGTAAATCATTGATAAAAGAAGGAAGAGAGTAGGTGAAAGAACAGAACCCTGTGGGACACCACTACTGTTAGAGAAAACGCGAAATCGATCTCTCGACAACAACTGCCATGGATTGGTTCTCAAGGAAGCTAGAGATGAGAAAACAAAGTGGAGAGAAACCAAGGAAGTTTGGATAGCAAAGACTTGTGCCATACCCTGTCAAATGCTTTGGAAATGTCGAGAGCCAGGACAAAAAGTTTCCCCATAATCCCTAAGAGAGGATGACCTAAGATGGGTGCAATAGGAGAGCAGATCACCAGTAGATCTTGCCTGGGAAAAGCCATACTGGTGATCGACAAAAGAGCGTTCAAGGTGACGGAGAAAATGGGAGTTCAAGATAGTTTCGAAAATCTTAGAGAGGATGAAGTTAGGGCAGTGGGGCGATAGTTAGTTGGATTAGAATGGTCACCCTTCTTCGGGATGGGCTGAACCAAGGCATGCTTCAAGAAGAAGGAAAAGTTTGGGTTTTGAGGCAAAGGCGAAAAGAGGCGAGCAAGACAGGGCCAGGGCTTGCACTCCTCAGAACACGAGGGGTCTAAACAAAGGGACATAACAAGGTACTCAAACTATCCAACCGGAGCGAACTCGTAACAATGGTTTTAAATTAGACAAATTTAGATTTAGGCGTGAAATAGGTAAACATTGGTTTAGAAATAGAGTAGTGGATGAATGGAACAAGTTACCAAGCATCATTATTGACTCGAATACGATGGATAGCTTCAAACATAGGTTGGGTGGATGTATGAGACAGTGGCGTAGCTAGGTGTGTGCCGCCGGGGCTAACAGGTTCTGCCCCGCCCGTGCCCCCACAAAAATACATCAATTGTTGCTCACGAGCAATCCTAATTTCAACTCCTTCCATTGTGTGAAATTCCGAACGTGAGCTGCACTGGATTCGTGCTCGGATATTCTATGATTCAGTTTCCACCATATGTTGAATCCATCCTCAGAATTAAACAGTTTGCAACAAAAGCAGAAAGAGCTTCCTTGGAAGGGTACACCATCCATGATCTCAACATTCTTTCACCATTTGGCAGAGTTTGCAAAACCATTCGCGTGTTAGTTTTCTAGTTTGTCCTTTGGTTGACACCTTCACGAATTACTTCACCAAAATCAGAATCTAGATTTTGAACCACAGACGCACCTTGACGTACCAGAAAGATCCGTGTGTCATTGCTAATCTTGCTTGGCCATAGGCCAACATCTTTTGTCCACTCTGTCCACAGCTGGTCCCGGAATATTTTCTTCTTCATGTTCTTCATCACTTGAAGGGTTGGGGTTGACGAATCGCTTGAAGTTGAACTTGAATCCTTGAATTTGATAATGATTTGGTTTCTATACGACTGATGTATTTAAAGAGTGCCCTTTATTCTTGTTTAATACTTCCTCTCTTGGCTTTCTCTTGTTTCTATACACAGCACCACTTTCTTTAGCTCCTTCATCTGGGGACAGAGTGATAGAAGTATAAAACATTAATTAGAAATAAATTCACACTGCATGTTTAAAATTAAAGATAAAAAATTGAAAAAAATGACGAGAACTTTAGATAAAAGTGATGAAGCTAAATATCACAAGTCTAAAATTCTACACTTTTAACAAATAACACATTAAGAAAAAAGCTCTGTGTAGCAAAAGAATGTTTTTGTGAATTTACAAAAAAATTTAAAATGTATTACGTACATTATTTATTATTTCGGCATTGCATAATATAAAAAAACGCTATTCCAAAAGTAATATGCATAGGAAAACATTTTTTCTTAAATAGCACCTCAGCAAATATATATATATTATATATATATATATATATATATATATATATATATATATATATATATATATATATATATATATATATATATATATATATATATATATATATATATATATATATATATATATATATATATATATAACCACTGGAGAAAGGAAAGACAAGCAGCAAGTTGTAGGGGTTATCGAGATAAATGTTGTCTAGCACTCAGGATGGAAGGAAACTCTAATGTGGTTTTCTTGATAATATATAAGTTATATGATAGACAGTCTGGTGCTGGAGATGCTGTGTGGTGAGGGCTGCTTGGTAGAGACGTGCGGTGAGTAGCTTGTTGAAGGGTAGATGTGCAGGAGCTTCGTTAGAAGATGTTGCCTGTTGCTGGCCTCCTGGTTGAATGAAATGTTAACAGCGTGGAGCTTGCTGGAGAGATGTTGCTTGTTGCGGAAAATGGGCAGAATGAGAGTTGGTTGGTGAGGAAGCTCTGGGAAGGACAGCTGGTGGGTCGCCATGCTCGCCGGCAGGAGCGAGGACCGCCAGGCAGGCGAGAGAGATGCGAGGGGCAGCCAGGCAGCGGCGGAGGAGGAGGTGTTGCTAGTTCAAGAATTGGTCAGACTGAATCTCGAGGTCGAGTCAAGTCATTAGTTAAGAGGTGAAAGAAGATTATTAGGAATTGAAGAAAAAGTGGTGAAACAAATACAGTAGGGGTAGAAAGAATCTGGGCTCAACCAGATCGCCATCCTTTCATTGGTGTTTTGTCTTTGTTCTGCTCCCTTGGGTCGTCAGACCTTTGTATTAATATTGGTTTATTTATATAAGCTGCTTATTATTATTATTTGTTATTGTTGGGTTGTAGGCCTTGGTCCTTGTGAACTGGGAGGTGATCTTTTTTTTTTTTTTTGGTGTTAGTTAAGTGTTAGTTGTGTTAGTCTAGTACACTGTATGGAGCCTGCCAGGTTCTTAGTGGAGTGGTTGGTCACTCTCATCTTTATTCTCTAATATAATGTTTATGTAGAAATGTGTATATTGAGGCAGGAGTTGGTTCAATTACTTCTTCTGGCTGATATAACTGAGAGGTAATCCATATTTATTAGTATTATTAATATATATATATATATATATACATACACACATATATATATATATATATATATATATATATATATATATATATATATATATATATATATATACATATACACATATATATATATATATATATATATATATATATATATATATATATATATATATATATATATATATTTTTTTTTTTTTTTTTTTTGAGTTAGTAGCCCTTGGTCCTTGTGTAGCTGGAGGTAGTCACATTTTTTTTTTTCTCTTACTAAGATGTTAGTTCAATGTTAAATGTTAAATGTTAAATGTTAAATATTAGTTATGTTAGTCTAAAGGTACATTGTATGGGAGGCCTACCAGGTTCTTGTGGGTGGTAGGTCACTCTCATCTTTATTCTCTCTATTAATGTTTTATATGTATATTGGGGCAGAGATGGTTCAATACTTTCTTCCTGGCTGATTTAAACCAACTGTGTTCTTAGAATCATTCGTTGTCTATATTATTTATCCAGTTTTGATATGTTCTGTGTTAAGTTCAGTCACTTTTTAAATATTTACAGCTTTGTTGTGTATATTCTACATTGATTGCTAAGTTTGCTCTCTTGTGTAGCTGTTCATTATTGATGTGGTCTGTATATTTTATGTTATATATAAATCTGAGGGCTATATTGTTACTGTTTGTAACCTTTTAATGCACGTTTTACTAAGGGTGTTCAATGGGATGGGTGGGTAGTCATAATTGATTTGACAAGGGCAATATAAATCTTTCTTTTTGTTATTAATGCTAAGGTTCTTAAAGCGTTTTATTTTTGATAATCTTATTCTTGCCTGTCGTTCTTTATCTTTTAAGTATGTTATATATCCTCTTTGTTAGTTTTAATCCAAGCATCCTACCTTCAGTGTCGTATGGGTATAGTTCCTGGTCGACTATTACTGGACTTGTTTTAATCTTGGCTATTGGTATTATCTTGAATTCTTATTTGTCCTGATTTTCCATTTTTCTCAAAATCATTTATGTTTTTTATCGCTCTTACCGTGTAGAGTGCCATAAATTGAGTTGATTTTCCTGGGTATGATATATTTGAGTAATATCATCAGCAAACATTACATATTCACTAAAGGGTGGGTTGAGGTGTGTGTCTAGTATTTGTATATAGTGTTGGAAAAGGACATCCTCCGAGGTACTCCTCTCAAGTTAAACATAGTTCCTAAATCTCAAGGAGAGACAGAGCTTATATAC
>NW_024715966.1:0-30273 GCF_018991925.1 Homarus americanus | reverse complement strand
GTTAGGTTAGGTTAGGTTAGGTTAGGTGTTAAATTTTAATATTTTTTTGCAGTTCTCAATTGAATAACCTAACCTAACCTAACCTAGCCTAACCTAACCTAAACTAACCTATCTATCGTCTCCCTCTTTTACTTACGAAGAAAACAACAACTGCAAACTCAATTTTCTTCCAATTACTGACAAAAGATTCCACAATGATTATTATTTTTTTTGGCGGACGACGAACGAACGAACGAAGTAACACAACCTATAAACTTTATTATACACAATAGGATAAAACTCTCGCTATTATTTTCACGCTGTAATAATTTTTTTATTAATATTTCGTTTAATTTTTGTTAATGGTTCCTTTGTCATTTTTACTCAAATTAAATTAGACGTTTAACACAGGAGATACGGTTCATTAGTTGTGTGTTCTTGTGTTACTTTAGTTTATGCTGTGTTACATGATCAGTGGTAAAGGTGGGTTAATAAATATTGCCTCACCGTTTAATTGTGCCAGTGGTGTTGTGATTATTGAGGCGCTTACTATACCCGGTTAATGGGTTATTGACTATATTGGGTTGTGTTGTTAGTGGGTATAATGTGTTATTTTAGTATATCAGGTAATTTATTGAGTGAGTATACCAGGTAATTAATTGAGTGAGTATACCAGGTAATTTATTGAGTGAGTATACCAGGTAATTAATTGAGTGAGTATACTATGTAATTTATTGAGTGAGTATACTCGGTAATTTATTGAGTGAGTATAACAGGTAATTTATTGAGTGAGTATACCGGGTAATTTATTGAGTGAGTATACCTGGTAATTTATTGAGTGAGTATACCAGGTAATTTATTTAGGGAGTATACCAGGTAATTTATTGAGTGAGTATACCAGGTAATTTATTTAGGGAGTATACCAGGTAATTTATTTAGGGAGTATACCAGGTAATTTATTTAGGGAGTATACCAGGTAATTTATTTAGAGAGTATACCAGGTAATTTATTTAGAGAGTATACCAGGTAATTTATTTAGGGAGTATACCAGGTAATTTATTTAAGGAGTATACCAGGTAATTTATTTAGAGAGTATACCAGGTAATTTATTTAGGGAGTATACCAGGTAATTTATTTAGGGAGTATACCAGGTAATTTATTTAGGGAGTATACCAGGTAATTTATTTAGGGACTATACCAGGTAATTTATTTAGAGAGTATACCAGGTAATTTATTTAGAGAGTATACCAGGTAATTTATTTAGGGAGTATACCAGGTAATTTATTTAAGGAGTATACCAGGTAATTTATTTAGAGAGTATACCAGGTAATTTATTTAGGGAGTATACCAGGTAATTTATTTAAGGAGTATACCAGGTAATTTATTTAGAGAGTATACCAGGTAATTTATTTAGGGAGTATACCAGGTAATTTATTTAGGGAGTATACCAGGTAATTTATTTAGGGAGTATACCAGGTAATTTATTTAGAGAGTATACCAGGTAATTTATTTAGGGAGTATACCAGGTAATTTATTTAGGGAGTATACCAGGTAATTTATTTAGGGAGTATACCAGGTAATTTATTTAGGGAGTATACCAGGTAATTTATTTATGGAGTATACCAAGTTATTGAGTCACTGAATATACCTAATTTGTATTTATTTAGTATATCGGAGTATGCTGTATAGTAAGAGGGTATAACGTATTATCCCAGTATACTGCGTTATTTAGTTGCTGAGTGTATGTAGTTATTTAATGAACTTATTATGTTATCATTGAACTAACTCAATTATTCAATTACTAAATGTACCTGATCATTAATTATTAACTATATCAGGTAATTTGGTTAATTAATGCAGCAGGTTAATTAGTGACTGATTATACCTGGACATGAGTAAATAAATGTGCGTGTATTTATGTCTGTTGCTTTATGGTCCAAGGGTCTAGCCTCTCCCTGTTGCTGTGTATACTTGTATTTCATCTCTCTCCCAATACAGAGAGAGAGAGAGAGAGAGAGAGAGAGAGAGAGGTCAGTGACCGCCACCAGATGACCCTTCTTGCAGTTTACTTGGAAGCAAAACCCGAGTACCAGAATCGTGTGTGTGTCTCTGCAAGGGATTTAGGTTCTTGTCTCTCACAGGGAAACATAAGGTATAAATTGATACATATCACGACTATGTCTCACGGACGGTGTTCCCTTTACGCCGTGTCGAAGCTCTTGCATGGCTTGACCGAGAGAGAGAGAGAGAGAGAGAGAGAGAGGATTTTTTTTCGGGTGTCGCGGCGTTCCTGAGGCAAGCTAGCGTCTGTGTAGCCTCTTTACACTCTGGGGTCAAATGAGAATTTTTTTGTTTCGTGGGTTTTTTTCAGGAGGAGGATGAGGCAAATTGTGGGGTGTTGTTTGGTTTGGTAATGGACTCTCTCTCTCTCTCTCTCTCGTTCGTATTATTCAGAGGAACAAAATAAAATGGTACTTAAAGATTGGAAGCTTCACACTTACACAATCACTACCACTTACACTAACATTTACACAAACACTGCCACTTACACAATCAAACACACACTCACACACACTTACCTTAATAATAATATCACCTGAAGAAATTCGAGCTCATTACCTCACCTGCCCAGACTGTCTCGTGGATCTGTGTTAATAGAGGCGGTAACTCGCGTAGGTGAACGAGGTGGTCTGCGGGGGACGGACACAGGAGCACCAGCGCCACAGTCGGCCGTCACACAAACTAATCACTCCCTCTGATGGGCTTTTGATACTCTCTGCTATGCTCGCTTATCTGTCTCTGAGGGTATGCTAATATGCTCTAGTATGTTCCCGTCTATTTAAGATATGCTCCCATCTATCTTAAAGAGCTTATGCTAGGTTGGTCTGATATGCTCCTCAAAGACTATGCTGATATACTCTTGTCATCTGATGCCATTATGTTCATATCTCTCTAAAGGATATACTAATATGTTCTGATATGTTGGTATGGTTCTATGTCTCTCAGAGGGTGTGCTGATGTACTATAATAGCATATGGGGTATGCTGACATACTGGGTTATGTAGCTAGGCTCATATCTCTCTTACAGGGTATGCTAATATACCCTGATATGCTCGCATCTATCTCTGAGCGTATACTGGTTGACTCTAATGACATAAGAGATATGCTGGTATGCTTCTAAGGGAATATGTTAACATACTCTAATAATAATTTGAAATGAGGTTAGTTATACTTTAGATTCAGGGGATACACTGATATGATATGAATTAACCTAGAAGTATACTGATATGTTCTCAAGGCATTCAGGGGATCTGTTAGTATGCTTCGACATACTTTCGGAACAAGGTAAACTGGACCTTCAGAAGATAGGGTGATATGCTGACATATTCTGATGGATCTAAGAGAGAGTGGAAGACTATGAGAGCTAGTTAATATACTCAGGTATGTTGATATCCCTTCATGGCACTTGGGATATATGGTAATATACTCCGATGTGTCTCTTTGGATATACTGATATGCCACTAATGGGTCCCCAGAAAGCAGGAGACAAGTTGATCTGCTTCGAGGACACTAATCTGTATAATGATTTTTTCCCTGACTGTTAAGAAGTATACTGGTATATTTCAAATGTTGCTTAGTATTATAGTATACTTTGGGCTGTTCTGAACATATTTCACAGCTGATTTTCAGAAATATATGCTGCTGTCACTGGCTTGTTTATTCCGGAGACATTGATTATACTTTGAGTATGTTGATATGCTTTGTTACCAGTCAAGGAATATGCTGATATGTTCTGATACTACTCAGTGATTACCCTGATATACTTAGATACCTGACAGTATTTATTGGAGTATAGTGTCGTATACTCTGATGTCATTCTAGTGATATGCTGATGAGCTGACATACGGCTTTATGTAACTGTGATATACTGAATTCATATACATCCATTCCTCACGCTTAATATATATGATATTCAAAACAATGCTGATATTATTTATGTTATACCCTGATTATATACTAACATACTACAGTGTCATTTATAGTGTATGATAGTATACATTGGGGGGTATACTTTGAGGTTATTTAGAGAATATGATGGCAAATGGTGATATACTCTGTTGCCATATTTGGTATAAACAGATATAATTTATATAATATACCGATAGATATAACTAAATATCTGTGAAGTAAATCCTGTACTTTTTGATATACCATTCAGGGTGAAGGTATGCTAATATACCACGATAGCACCCGTCTCTCAGCGCTAATATACCCTGATGGCACACTTAACATCCTGGCGCCGGTCGTGGGGTATACTGATATGCTAAAGTCTTCTTCATCTTCTAGTATCTCGACTTCAGGTTCGTAAACTGTGATTACTTAAACGTATTTAACGCTCGTTTACGTAACTTTTTTGTAGAATAAATGAATGTATATCCGGGATTCTTCTGTTTCTTTGTCCACCTGATGTTTGCGTCCATGTTGAGGAGAACCACTTAGCGGGGCTCGCATTTTCCCATAATGTGTTCCCTCAAGTTCCATAATTTGCACTTAGTGAAGCCACGATATCCAGCGTTATGTTGCCCGTCTCACTTCCTTCTGGGTTATGTGTCTTAAGTTGGTGAAAACATTAAATTAAGGCTGAATTATTGTTAAATGTTAAGGTATTATAGTACTTGTCTGTCGTGTTGTTAATATAACATTGTTTCACCAGCAGTATGTACTCAACAGCTTATTAACATCGTTGACGAGTCAGAACCGCAACACTGAACCAATCTATATGAACATTAACACAAAAAATAAATTGTTACATTACATCGACTATCAAGACATAGCTTACAATACAAATTAATAAATAATTGTACCAGGGGGATAAAAATATTAGTTACAAAAAATTATAAAAATAGTCTTAATGTTCACGCCAGAACTTACCCCATAACAAAAGCCATACAACATTTTCCCAGTTAAGACTTTGTTAAATACAATCTCAAACTGCTGAAGATTTACAGCATTCGATCAAAGTTTGTCTCACTGTCAGATCTGTCACAGTGGGGTGCTGGGTCCCCGGCCACATTGATCAAGTCATAGATGAGCCGAATCCTTGATTTTTGTCTCAGTAAAGGTACATTTTATAATCATTTTATATGAATAACGTTATAACTTATAAAACCATTCTGACGTTGTTAAAATAATTTGAATGCTCAGATCTATATAATAAATGTAAATAACTAATGTGGGAAAAGAGAGGAATATTTGAGAAGAGAAATAGTTGTTTTGTGTATATTGTTGTCAACATTTGGCTTCTCGGCCCCACCATCATCCCTGTTTCTGGTTGTTATCAACACTCACATCTCTTGGATAAGTTGACCAATGGAGTGAAAGGAAGATAATTTTGTTCTTGTTTTTAACTCCTTCTCGGAAACTGTGTGTTGGTGGTGTGCCACGTGTGGTGTGTGTGTGTAACAGCACCTTTGATTTATACAAATATTCACCGAAATGAATAACACCAAGTGATTCACCATGTTATTCACGACTCTTAGATCACTTGGCTTGCGTCTCTCAAAAGGTCGAGCCAGGGTCAGCTGATTCAGTAAACACCGCTCACATTAATAGGGACCTGCCACACTTTGCCATAAACAGATAAATTGTACCGGGAATTTTCCCCCCACACACTCACCATTGTCACTTTATGTAACTTGCTGACAAAACCCATGACCCTTCAGGCCTTTTACGCCCTTAATGCATGAGTCATAAAGGCAAGCATGAACTCCGCATGCTTCCCAGTTGGGCACTGTAAACGCTTCTGCGCTTCACCTTGCACAGGATGTAAGGGGGTGCCCAATAAACTAGCCCCCTCGTGGGCAATCTGTAATCACTACCACTGTCTCGTGGCCCAGAGTAGTAGTTGGACATATCACTAGACAGGGAAGTTCACACTTAACACAAGTGTTATCTCAAGGTGATATTCACAACACTTCCCTGGACAGAATTCATAATTTATTTTCTCATATTATATCTGTGTGTATACCTGCTACTAGATAAACAGAAAATGCCAAGAAGTGTTTACATCAAGCGCTGCCACTTAAGAGTTCCAAGAACTAAATTAAAACAATTAGTGTGTGTGTGCATGGTGTGTGTGTGTGTGGTGTGTGTGTGTGTGTGTATATGGTGTGTGTTTGTTTGTTTGTATGGTGTGTGCATGGTGTGTATGTGTGTATGGTGTGTGTATGTGTATGGTGTGTGTATGTATGGTGTGTGTGTGTGTATGGTGTGTGCATGTATGGTGTGTGTATGTGTGTGTGTATGGTGAGTGTATGTATGGTGTGTGTGATTGTGCATGGTGAGTGTGTGACTGTGTATGGGGTGTGTGTGTGTGTGTGTGTGTTTCCAATGCCATGAGGATAACATACAATTCTTAAAGCACTGGTCACATGGGCGCATTTTTTTTTTAGCAATTTCTTGCCGGAAAGTTATTTCGAGCAATTTTCGAGAAATTCGAGCAAGTTTTTGAAGCATTTTTAATGACAATCGTGATAGTCAATTTCTTGACTATTTCGAGCAAGATTATTGGTTCAAAACCCGGTTAATACCATATTTAATGACACGAAGCTTATTTATCGAGTATTTACCTTGGCTATATATAACATAGATCAATAACATTATGTATAAAATGCACAAACAGTTTTTTACGACACACTGAGTTTATTATTTGGGTGGTGTTTTGGCGTGTTTGTTTACAAAACACAAGCCCATACAGCCGGTCATTCTCCACACACTAACAACCCTCCCTACTGTAACTACGATAGTTGAACCAGTCTATATTAAACACTCGTTCCTCCTCCTCGCCAGCCACTTACGAGTCCCCAATAGTTTTTCTTCGCTTTCTCTCATTTCTTTTTAATAATAACAATAATACCAAGGATAGCTGCTGCGTCGTCTGCATTGTTGTTGTGATGTTCCGTCTCCCTTCTACTCGCACAGCGGCGTTAACTTTTTTTTCTTGCTGTAGTAACTGAACCAAGAGCCACTCGTGTGACCACATTTGGAAGAAATTACTCGTAATTTCTTGCTCCAAATTAATTGCTCATCAAAGGGATCGTGTGACCGTAACTTAAGTCACCCATTAAGAAAATCTGTAAATACTGATTCACAAAACTTAAGGATAATTTCTGACTTGGAACCATCGGTGTAATGCAGAAAACAGTTATTGTATTCTAAAACCTACCCAAGAAATATTTTACCCACTTACGATATAATTCTTTTCTATTCCATCAATAGATGCTATTTTACTTTTTGATACGTATTTTTATTTTAGTAATTTATAAACTATTTTCTTTATATACTTCATTACCTTTTAGTGTAATGAAGAGAATGAATTACAGAAGGTTTTTATAATTATATTGCGAACAATATTTGTCCTCGCAATAAATAAACAATGACGATGATCTTGTTTACAATATGGAGCTTGATGTCTTACTCCATGTTCGTTTATTACATTTTCTGCCATACCCGACTGTTCTTTTCTTTCTTGTGGTGAAGGTTTTTGACAATTGATATATATATAAAGTTGAGTTAAGAATAATGACTCTGATATTATAGCCATTAGGTCCTGAATAATAAGTGGTGTCTAAGTGAACAAATGTATGATGTCTTCAATTACCAGCGTAGTGTGGGGTAACAGTGGGGGTAGAAGCGAAGGGTAGGAGTAAGGTGTGGGAGTAAGGCGTGGGAGTAAGGGTGGGAGTAAGGGGTGGGAGTAACGGGTGCGAGTAAGGGGTGGGAGTAAGGGGTATGAGTAAGGGGTGGGAGTAAGGGGTAGAAGTAAGGGGTAGAAGTAAGGGGTGGGAGTAAGGGGTAGGAGTAAGGGGTAGGAGTGACGAGTAAGAATGTGGGACAAGAGGGAGGGGTAGCAGTGGGGGAAGGGTTAGGTTACAAACTTCTATTTACTTCAACATCTGTATCCTGCTGGTGATGTTCTCTCTTTAAACAATTTATAAAATAAATAAATAAATGGTCAGGTGTAAAAGGTAAGAGTATTTAACAGAGTAATACCGAGGTAATACAAGAAAGAACTAAAAACTGTCCACTGTGTGTATCAACATTTTATAAAAGTATTTGTGAAGCTGTAAAATACTTAGATATAAACTTTTAATTCAACTCTGTAATAAAAATAATTGCAATAATGAATTTAAACAAGAAATGAACTGGGTGAAAAAAATCTACAAAATACTAAAAATATAAAAAAGAAGAATTACAGTAAAACCTGAATCATTGTAATAAACATTATTAAACTTTTCGTTGTTATGACCTAAAACAAACAAGGAAGACTCGTCTAGATTTTCGCTCTGTGAATTAACTCCTTGGATTGCTTTTGGGCAAGAGGGGAGTTACTCCGACTTATTCCATGAAAATATTCCCAAGTGTCCATAGAATCCGTTACAGTTTCCTTTATAGTAAGTGACTCACAAATGATTAATATTCCCATTCACCAATACTTTATTATATCAGAGAACAGTGCAGAGATAAGCTGGCCAATGAGCGATGGTCAAAGATAATACAGATTTAATACAGGATTGATAAGAACAGCTATAGTGATTTGTTTCAAGTGACAGTAATAATAAACTTTATCAAATGTTATAACTACCAAAGTGTTATTTTCGTGATCGATACCCGGCTGCCAGGATTATAACATCGTTTACAAGTTCAGTAAATATATCATGCAGATTAAAACCTAACCTAGTCTATTGTAACCAAACTTAGCCTTTCCTAAGCTAACTTAGACTATCCTAAACTAGCCTAACCTATCCTAATCACACCAAACCTAACCTATCCTAAATTTATATATCATCAACAGATTTATAGATATGTTGGAGAAATAATTATCAAAAGTTTGTTGTCTCTGCAAATGTATTTTTAAAAAAAGAAAATGAAATGAAAATTTTCTAGAGAACTCAATTGTGTCATGAGCGTTGCGGCTTGGTTAGATTAGGTAACATTAGGTTAGGTTAGATAAGGTAAGGTAAGATTAGGTAAGGTGAGGTAGTGTTAGGGTTAAATACATTTTACTAATTTTGCATCAAAATAATCACGACTGAAGGTATCGGATAAAAAACCTCTGAATATAATTCTTTTTCTGAGAAAAAAAATTCTTTACCACTTATTTTTTGCCCCACTTTTTTTATTAGGTTTGATGAACTTAGATTAGGTTAGGTATTATTTAACTCTGAGTCATGGGTACTTATTGGATACTTGGCAGAATAACTTGTTATAACTTGGTCCTAACAAAGGCGGAGTCTAGGCAAAAATGTTCACTTGACCTCATATTTGGATTTCATTACTGAAGGATATTTACAGCTATACCACATTAATAAGGTCTATCTGCAAGTTTATTCAGTCATAAAAAAAAATGTACCCTAAATGTGGACAATAAAAATCTTCTATTTTGGTACAAATTAATTGAAAAGTTGTAAGAAGACAAAAGCTGCATCTCTTCCATTCAGCGAGAAATAGAACACTCAAGCCTCTTCTTGTCGTAAAAAAAAAACTAATACTGTATTTTAGTATGTTGATGTACAAAACATTTTCTTCATTATTCTATGATAAAACAAGTCTAACAAGCATTATTAAAACATATATTATTAATTTTTTTTCATGCAATCGGGAAATAGCGACTACTATATCCAGGTTGATCGTGTTGAGGTGCTGTAAGTTACGGGCTAGATTACGAGCTCACTTACGGAGTTCGATGCCAAATATTTGTTTTGAGTATCCTGATCGGAGACTGTAAGTCCAGTTACTTGGTAAACAAGGAGATACAATGAAATAAACTGCTGTACCTAAATATTATGTAACTCAAAATATATTCCCAAAACAGCACGTTTACAGATGAAAATAATAAAAGCATAAATAATACAAACAAAATCAATTAATGTTTTTTATTACAGTATTTTTAAATATCAGAAACAGGTTCAGCGCTTCTTGTTGTTGTTCTTTGTCCTTTTCCCGGTGAAGATGTAGTCTCCCCATGGCAGGTACTGGTCCTTTTGTACATGGCAGAAAGTGGTAGTTTCCTTCTTCTTCTTGTTGTTATGGGCCTTAGTGTGTTTTGTGGTCTGCAGCTTGTTAGATCAGGGGCCCTTCTCCTTCACCTGGCGAGCCTTCACCTCCACCTTAGACACCTTCGTTACAGTGCGTCGGAACACCATTGCGATGTACTGACACTAACAGCTCTCTCACTGAGGTCAAATCAAAATTTGACCATACAGAAAGAATTACGGTTTAATAAGGTTGGAATTTAAAGAAATTGACAACAAAATGAAGCTCTGTTTATCATTATAGTGATGAGGATGGTGTTGTAGTGATGATGGATGGTGTTATATGTAGTGATGATAGGAGGGTAATATATGTAGTGATGATAGATGGTGTTATATATAGTGATGATGCATGATGTTATATGTAGTGATGTTGGATGGTGTTATATGTAGTGATGATGCATGATGTTATATGTAGTGATGATGGATGATGTTATATGTAGTGATGATGGATAGTGTTATATGTAGTGATGATGATGGATGGTGTTATATGTAGTGATGATGGATGGTGTTATATGTAGTGATGATGGAACGTGTTATATGTAGTGATGATGATGGATGGTGTTATATGTAGTGATGCTGGATGGTGTTATATATAGTGATGATGGATGGTGTTATATGTAGTGATGATGGATGGTGTTATATGTAGTGGTGATGGATGATGTTATATGTAGTGATGATGGATGATGTTATATGTAGTGATGATAGTTGGTGTTATATGCAGTGATGCTGGATGGTGTTATATGTAGTGATGATGGATAGAGTTATATGTAGTGATGATGGATGTTGTTATATGTAGTGATGATGGTTGGTGTTATATGTAGTGATAATGGATGGTTGTATATGTAGTGATGATGGATGGTGTTATATATAGTGATGATGGTTGGTGTTATATGTAGTGATGATAGGATGGTTTTATATGTAGTGATGATGGATGGTGTTATATGTAGTGATGATGCATGATGTTATATGTAGTGATGCTGGATGGTATTACATGTAGTGATGTTGGATGGTGTTATATGTAGTGATGATGCATGATGTTATATGCAGTGATGATGGATGATGTTATATGTAGTGATGATGGATCGTGTTATATGTAGTGATGATGATGGATGGTGTTATATGTAGTGATGACGGATGGTGTTATATGTAGTGATGATGGATGGTGTTATATGTGGTGATGATGGATGTTGTTATATGTAGTGATGGTGGGTGGTGTTATATTTAGTGATGATGGATGGTGTTATATGTAGTGATGATGGATGGTGTTATATGTGGTGATGATGGATGGTGTTATATGTAGTGATGATAATTGATGTTAAATGTAGTGATGATGGATGTTGTTATATGTAGTGATGATGGATGGTGTTATATGTAGTGATGATGGATGTTGTTATATGTAGTGATGATGGATGGTGTTATATGTAGTGATGATGGATAATGTTAAATGTAGTGATGATGGATGATCGTGTTATATGTAGTGATGATGATGGATGGTGTTTTATGTAGTGATGATGGATGGTGTTATATGTAGTGATGATGGTGGATGGTGTTATATGTAGTGGTGATGGATTGTGTTATATGTAGTGATGAGGGATCGTGTTATATGTAGTGATGATGATGGATGGTGTTATATGTGAAAAGATGATGGATGGTGTTATGTAGTGATGATGGATGGTGTTAATGTAGTGATGATGATGGATGGTGCTGTTATGTAGTGGATGATGGATGGTGTTATATGTAGTGATGATGATGGTGTTATATGTAGTGATGATGGATGGTGTTATATGTAGTGGTGATGGATGTTGTTATATGTAGTGATGAAGGATGGTGTTATATGTAGTGATGATGGATGGTGTTATAAGTAGTGATGATGGATGGTATTATATGTAGTGATGATGGATGGTGTTATATGTAGTGATGATGGATGTTGTTATATGTAGTAAAGGATGGTGTTAGTGAAAATTGTGAAGTGAGATGTAGTGAAGATTGTGAAGTGAGATGTAGTGAAGATTGCGAAGTGAGATGTAGTGAAGATTGCGAAGTGAGATGTAGTGAAGATTGTGAAGTGAGATGTAGTGAAGATTGTGAAGTGAGATGTATTGAAGATTGTGAAGCGAGATGTAGTGAAGATTGTGAAGTGAGATGTAGAAGATCAGAAGGAGATGTGGTGAAGATTGGTGGGAAGTGAGATGTAGTGAAGACAAGTGAGATGTAGCAGAAGATTGCGAAGGAGGATGGAGAAGATTGTGAAGTGAGATGAAAAGAAGATGTGAAGTGAGATGTAGTGAAGATTGTGTAGTGAGATGTAGCGAAGATTGTGAAGTGAGATGTAGTGAAGATTGTGAAGTGAGATGTAGTGAAGATTGTGAAGTGAGATGTAGTGAAGATTGTGAAGTGAGATGTAGTGAAGATTGTGAAGTGAGATGTAGTGAAGATTGTGAAGTGAGATGTAGAGAAGATTGTGAAGTGAGATGTGGTGAAGATTGTGAAGTGAGATGTGGTGAAGATTGTGAAGTGAGATGTAGTGAAGATTGTGAAGTGAGATGTAGTGAAGATTGAGAAGGAGATGTAGTGAAGATTGTGAAGGAGATGTGTATTGAAGATTGTGAAGTGAGATGGGAAGATTGTGAAGGAGAGGTAGTGAAGATTGTGAAGTGAGACAGAAGAAGATTGTGAAGTGAGACAGAAGATTGCGTGAAGTGAGATGTAGTGGAGCAAGATTGTGAAGTGAGATGTGAAAATTGTAAAGTGAGATGTAGTGAAGATTGTGAAGTGAGATGTAGTGAAGATTGTGAAGGGAGATGTAGTGAAGATTGTGAATTAAGATGTGGTAAAGATTGTGAAGTGAGATGTAGTGAAGATTGTGAAGTAAGATGTGGTAAAGATTGTGAAGTGAGATGTAGTGAAGATTGTGAAGGGAGATGTAGTGAAGATTGTGAAGTAAGATGTGGTAAAGATTGTGAAGTGAGATGTAGTGAAGATTGTGAAGTGAGATGTAGTGAAGATTGTGAAATAAGATGTAGTGAAGATTATGAAGTGAGATGTAGTGAAGATTGTGAAGTGAGATATAGTGAGATTGTGAAGTGAGATGTAGTGAAGATTGTGAAATAAGATGTAGTGAAGATTATGAAGTGAGATGTAGTGAAGATTGTGAAGTGAGATGTAGTGAAGATTGTGAAGTGAGATGTAGTGAAGATTGTGAAGTGAGATGTAGTGAAGATTGTGAAGTGAGATGTAGTGAAGATTGTGAAGTGAGATGTAGTGAAGATTGTGAAGTGAGATGTAGTGAGATTGTGAAGTGAGATGTAGTGAAGATTGTGAGGAGATGTGGTGAAGATTATGAAGTGAGATGTAGTGAAGATTGTGAAGTGAGATGTAGTAAAGATTGTGAAGTAAGAAGTGTAAAGATTGTGAAGTAAGAGTGTAAAGATTGTGAAGTGAGATGTAGTGAAGATTGTGAAGTGAGATGTAGTGAAGATTGTGAAGTGAGATGTAGTGAAGATTGTGAAGTGAGATGTAGTGAAGATTGTGAAGTGAGATGTAGTGAAGATTGTGGAGTGAGATGTAGTGAAGATTGTAGTGAGATGTAGTTAAGATTGAAGTAAGATTATAAAGTAAACTGTAGTAATTGAGGTTAAACGAACGCGGGTTATTCTGTAGTGTATCCGTGTCTTGTTAACGTGGAACCAACATGGCGGTGGTTCTCAATATAGATACGTTATTTTGCCGGGAATTTCTGTCAAAACGAAATATGAATCAACCATATTTAGCCTAAATTAACCTAGCGGCTTTATTATATATTCTAAGATGTTTAAGTTGGATAGATCAGATCAGGTTAGGTTAAGTCAGGTTGGGTTAGGTTAGGTTAGTTTTGTTAGTTTTGCCACTTAGAGGCTAGTTTATTGTGCCCCCCTTACTCTTCCTGTGAGCGGTAGTGCAAAGAGATTACAAAGTGGTGTTAGATGAGGGAGGTGGTTAAGTTAAGTTTCAATAGGTTAGGTTAGATTACGTCAGGTTGGGTTAAGTTAGGTTAGGTAGGCAATAAGTAGATAGGTTATGGTAGGTAGGTGGGAAAGTTAGGTTTGATTAGGTTAGCTTATGTCAGACGGAGAGGTTAGGTTAGATTACGTCAGGTTAGGTTAGATTATGTCAGGTTAGGTAAGTAGGTAGAGGTGGGTAAAAAAGGTTAGGTTAGATTATGTCAGGTTAGGTAAGTAGGTAGAGGTGGGTAAAAAAGGTTAGGTTAGATTATGTCAGGTTAGGTTAGTAGGTAGAGGTGGATAAAAAAGGTTAGGTTAGGTCGGCAGGTTTTAGTGTAGGAGCTTAAGTAATCCCGTAAAAATTTCATGTTAATTTTTGACACCATACATCATAATAATCCTTATAAACTATGTTAAGGAACTGTGGTGTAATTTTTTCTGAACGGTTTATTATAAGTTTTATGCCATTAAAGAAGTTTTATCAAAGAGCGGCGTAATGAACCACAGACGTATTACCATTAAGTCCTAAGTAACTTAAAACATGACTAATAACCTATGAACATGTAGTATTATATGATTACAGTTTAACATAATATATTATGAATGCTGTTATAATATCTTAAGTGTGTTACAAACATGGCTGCTCATATAAACAGAAAATAATTTCAGTTTCAATATTTTGCAACCTTTTGCTAGGTAAATTTTAGCGTGAAATTTATCGAAAATCTAACATACAGCTGCATTAGTGCATTACAATTAAATAGTGAACATTGCTTTCTGACTTCATTCTTTAACAACCCAACTAACAATATTTTTTTCTGTTTCAGATTCTGATGCATTTATAAGTTGATAATATTTGCGATGGCTGCTTGTGTCAGGACGAGGAACCAAAAATCCAGCCATCTCAGTCACTATCTTGGGTCTGGGAGAGAGCTCCTGAAGTCGGAGTTGCCTACATTGAGAGATGCTTTGAGATACGGTGTTTTTAATCAGGCAAATCAGTGAAAAGAACCAAAGAACTTACACAAACAAAGACATTGCCAGTGATATGACCAAAGCTGTCTTGGCACAGTACACTCTGGCTAACGCTCAGTTCAAGCCTCCAGTCATAACAAGTCAGAAGAAGATTAGTGAGAGACTGCTAGCCAGTTGGGAAAAGGCAAGAGATATCTCTCTTGGGAGAGGAAAACTTGCAGTTAAGGACAGCTTTGCCAAGCAACTGGACCAGTTATTTGACATAATTACTTGCAAGTGCCCAATTGTTCTCTGTCCTGAGTTTGGATGCGATCGTGACTGTAAATCCGAGGCCCACATCTCCTGTATTTGCAAGCGTGAACTGAAGATTCCTGTGATCGAACTGGCATTTGTCAAACACAGAGAGAGAAGACTGGCAGTATAGGGGCTCTCATGATTTCTAAGATATTCCGGAGTCAAGAGACAGGAGGCACCACAGAGAGACAGAAGGGAGAAAGAGTTGCCGAGGAAAGAGACTTGAGAAGGCCAGGGTGAGGTAAAAGGCCGATGATTGGAGTCAAGCTGATTCAGAGTTTAATGACCCCCATGGCTGATCCGAGTGCTGACCAGGAGAATGGTGACTTTGTCCCTAACCCAGAAAATAATGATCCCAAACCTTCCAGGCATAAGATTCAGGAAATAGGAAAGATATCGAGCATAGCTCTGGCCAGCATGCGACACCACACTGGTCTCAGAGAAACTGCAGAGATAACAACAGCTGCCTGGATTGACGGTGGTCTGATAACACCTGATGATGTTCACCTGGTGATAGATCATAACAAAGTAAGGAGAGCTCAGGAGAAACTTGTCAGTAACCTAGAAGAGGAGTTTGATAAGGGGATAAGAGAAAATGGAATCAATTGTTTGTTCTTTGATGGGAGAAGGGATGACACTAAAGTGTTCATGAAAGTTGGAGATTCTGACAAGTTGTTCCCTGCCATGGTGAAGGAGGAACACTACTCCTGCTGCAGTGAACCAGGAGGGAAGTATTTGTGGCATTTCACTCCAGAGAAAGATGACATCAAGAAACCAGCTGAGATAGTGGCAGATAACATTGTGAACTGGCTCAGAGAGAGGAACGTAGACCAGACCCTGCAGGCCATTGGAGGGGACAGCACCAGCACGAACACAGGGTGGCAAGGAGTCGCCCACAGTGGATAGAGCCGGAAGATTGGGAGGAAGCTGGTCTGGATTGTTGTGACCTCCACACCAACGAGTTGCCACTCAGACATCTCCTGATCCAGGAGCTGGATGGCAGGAACTCTTTCAAACAACAGATGGTCTGGTCCTCTTGGCAAGATGCTGGACTCTGCCACTGAGTTGAAATAAATCCGAGCTTTAAGAAAAAATCACAGTTGGCCCTCCACTCGTTGAGCTTGCACATACTGTCATTGACGACCTGAGTACTGACCAGTACTATGGTTACATGATTTGCAGTGCCATCAAAACTGGGGTCATGCCTGATAAACTTGCTTACCTGCAGATAGGTCCAGTCTCACATTCTAGGTGGCTCACAACGGCTCTCAGGTTCTGCAGAATTTGGGTCGCTCATCATAAACTGAAAGGGAACCAGCTTCACAACCTGAGACTTATTGTCCAATTCATCGTGAGTGTCTACTTGCCAAATTGGTTCAACACCAAGGTCAAGTCATCGTTCTCCGAAGGTCCGAGGCATGTTCTCTTCCAGCTTGAGCTCCTGAGGAGTCAGCCAAGGAAGGTTGTTCAGATTGTGGATCAGACTGTGAGGAGATCTTCCTGGTATGCTCATCCCGAGGCAGTTCTGCAGACAATGCTCTGCAGTAAGGATGAGGAGGAGAGAAGAGTGGCAGTCAAAAAGATCTTGGATATGAGACTTATGAGAGGATCTGGGCATGACGAATCAGTTGGTGACGATTCCTTCAGGGTCAGGAAGACTCCTGAAGTCAATCTAGGTGCCAGGACCCTCACTGATCTCATAGATCTGGATTACATCCAGGCTGGCAGTGAGCCCCCTCTTACCTGCAGCCTCACCAATGTTCAAGTCAAAGCTTTCCTGGACAACCCCATGCATGTCCCTGCCTGGCCCTCGCACACCCAGAGTATAGAGCGTTGTGTACAGCAAGTGAGCGAGGCCAGCAGTCACGTGTACAGCCAGGAGAGGAGGGAAGGCTACATCCGAGCTCAGGTGGTCAGCAGGGAGGTGATGAGTAGAAAAAGAAGCAAGAAAGACATGTTCTCTATGGTGTGCAGCAACACCGGGTCGTAGTAGTAAAATCGGTTTTTGTATTTGATGATTTTGTTTTCTAAAGGAATATTAAATTTAATAAATGTGTCAAGATCATTCGTTTCACTATTCTGGATCATTTTCATCCTAATAAATTAACCTGATACATTTACTTTACTTTAAATAAGCTATTTAGTGGTGTTGGTAAAAGGGTGGGAGTACTGAATTTTCATAAGATTTCAAGTTACAATTTACCTAGCAAAACATAAAAACTTTTCAAATCTGAAGATATCACATGATTCTGCACATAGAACTACATCATTAATACCATGGGCCGATTTTTCAAACTGAAAAAAAAAATTCGCCTCCGTATGACACACCCTAATATGCCATCCTGTCTCTGGCAAAGAAGAGATTGCAGTAAGTAATATTATTTGCTAAAGACAAATACTGGAAATTAAACATATACATATTACCATTATCTGAAAAGCTTAGAACCACCGTTTTATATTTATTAAAAGTTTGTAGTGTTATACATCATGTGTATACAAGTCACAAGTTATTATTTACGACATTGCTTCAGTCCTCGTCATCAGAGTCTTCTGTGTACAACAGATTCCTTCACCTTGTTTAGGCATTTCTCATCATCTGCTTGACAGTTACACATCTCGGTGCATGTCATGCTATTCTTTCTGATTCTTTCTGTATGAACATGACAATGATCCACATTTCCTGACGCCACATCCACATTTAACAAGTTCTGTGATTGCTTCTGGAGCTGGTGGTTGGTCTGATATTACTAGTATGAAACAGTCATTGTCAATCTTCCAGCCATGCTCTAATTGTGAAAGCATTTCACTGTCTGCATCACAAGACCACAGAAGAGCTTGATACCTTCCTCTCAATATATGATACTTTAGAGTTGCTGCAGTCGCTGGTAGTTCTCCAGCTTCTGCCTGCGTTATCTTGAAGAGATGCCATCTAAGTTTTGACAGTTTAGTGAAAGTCATTCGTGGACAGTAGAGCTTAAATACAAATTCCTCTAGACCAATATACATGTCTGCTGGAGGGCATTTGGTCTACTCAGCATCTTGAATGCATCTAGGACTTTTGTGTTAGATTTCATCAAAGTGCTCCAACATGCTTTCTTTCCTTTGCCAAAAAATTTTCCAATGCAGTCAGATCCTGTGAAGGCATGGAAACCTGTAAGGCTCTCTGCCCAATGTGTCGTCGCTCACCAGTTCCTGTTATCATACTTGTATTTTCTCCAAGTTGAGGCTGCTTTAATATGCCAAACACATCAGTGTCTGGTGACTTGATATGTACAGTGCTGCCCTTCTGTGATGCATATACTGTATGTCCTGCTTAAGTTCTATAACTTGTGATAGCAATTTGATGGTTGAAGTCTTATTTGCTGCTTTCCACGACAGAAGATTAACCTTGGACAGCTTTTCCCAGATGCTCAATGGACCAACAATACGTTCCTTGACAAAATTTTCATAATTTTGTCTTCCAACTTCATATGCACATAGATTGTCATATTTGGCATTTTCTGGCATTACAGCTCCAGTTACCAAGTTTAAAAGAACATCATTTTCCTGGGATTACAGTCACCAATAACATTGTGTAGCTTCTGTACATCAGCATATTGACGGCTGACAATAGCTGTAGAGAGCTCATGGTGTTCTGTTCTTTTGTAATCTTTATGAGTTTGATATTTTATGTAATGAACTAAATTTGAAAACCCAAATGGTAGTATATGATCTTTTATCACCTTAGACACTCTGTGCGTCATGCCTCTCAAGTGATTTTTTTCCTCTCTTACTTCTCTGGACAAATACGACCTTTATCCCATCAGAAAAAATATCACCATATATTTTCTTAATCTACAGGTGCCAAGGTTTAAAATGACGGATGGTGTTAAAAATTAACCTGAAATTTTTACGTGACCACATATTGTCTTGTTGAGTTTCTGAGAGAACTTCACGGCTAAATAGCGCCTCTGTATTGATAGCCGGTACATGTCGTAATATCCACCGCTCATAGTTAAATCTTTATGTCCGTTTATTTTGTCCTAATTTAAGTATCAAAGAGTGTTTTCATTTTTAAGTATCTTAAGTATCTTTTTTCCTCACTCTTAAGTATCTAAGTATGATTTTTTTCATTTTTAAGTAACTAACCATATTTTTGTTTTCATTATAAAATGTGATTGATATAGACAACAGAAGTAAATATCAGCTGGAGGTCGTAAACGAAGCTGATGTGAAGTATTTTGACTCACTGTTCCCACGAACTAATTGCTTCACTGGTTTATACCGAAGAAATAAAACCGTCAACGAACCATCCGATTCAAATGTGTCTTAGGCGATATTTTACATTTCTGATTCATTATCAAGCCACTTAACTCCCCAATTAAACCTTCACTTATTTACCTACCTTCATGGACTTTTCAACAATTAAACTTATACATTCTATTTTCCAGACTTTCCTCAATTTTTTACTTTTTCAACTATCAAAACTTTATCCATCTATTCTCTAAATTAATGTCTCCACAATACACTATCTTTGGCCAAAACATTTTTACTCCAAATTACAACACGTCACCTCTACTTACTCCAGCACAGACCACTCGCCATCATTCGACAACCACCAAAACTAGAGATAATAAACTTCCTCACAACACACCACCTTTTACAGAACCAACATTTGCCACCTCTACCTATTTACAGCTCAATGACAAATAGTCTTTCCCAATTTTATGTCGTCGACAGTCTCGGGGTTCGTGGATGACACCGAAGACCGACCATTCCCCTCCCCCTCAATACTTATTAAACCTTTCCAAACTAATTTACACCAATGACACAAACAACTTCACAAATCTTTATGGTAAAGTCCAGGGAGGCCGTTAAGTGGGGTAAGATACGAGAACACTTATGTGGGAAACACATACCGCTTTCATTTCTACCGAGTGACATACCAACTTCTTTCTAACCTTTTATAGCACAATATAACCGAGCAGGTCTTATTTTTTTGGCAATATTTTTACGCTTTCCTCGAGGGGTGGGAATCACGACTCATTTAGGTAGACCGACAAATCAACTTCTCAAACCTTACAACTACGAAGTAACACCATCGTTAGTATACAATGCAACCATTTCATTGTGGCACATTTTTTTTTACCCAAAATGTATAATTCGGGAACGCCTTTAGTAATTGCCATATATAATCTCCATAAACGTAACCTGGGATTTTAAACAGAGTAACAAATAGAAAAACACACCGGTGCAACACTGCATTGCCGACGCCGCAGTCGCCAACGACAGTAGGAACTGAATGACGTCTCTTCCCATTTTACCTGGAAGAGTCAAAATAATTACATATTAGACAACTTTATGGCTGTACATTATTATTTAAACAATTACTGTATTGCTTTGATCCAGTATTTTACACACATACTAGTCAAATATTAAACCTATTCTATCTAAAGCGTAAAAAATTAACCAGTCTTCCTCAATACTGTACAATACTTACAGCTGTACTGGCTCTTATTACCTACATGTTCTTTTACTTTTCTTTTATCCTCTTCACCACTGATCGGCTTGTTAGCCGCTTGGGCGATCGGTCACGTCTCTGTTACACATTGTTGGCAAGTACTGGGCATGCACCGGCTCCTGAATGTACCTGAACCCGCTCCAATGTTGGTCAAGTCTGGTCTTGAAAGAGCTCACACTCGGTGCCGTCACAACATTTTCTGGTAGATTGTTCCAAGAGTTCACAACTCTCACTCCGAAAAAGTTTGCCCTCACAGTTTTCAGGACTTGAGGCTTCTTCGATCTTGAGCTGTGACCCCTTGTGGGGCGAGCGTCCGCCAGCTCCAAGTAAGGACACTCGACCGAGTTCGGGCGCTCCAATCTCTCGGGGTAGCCGAAGTGCAGGCACCAATGTGGTGGCCCTGCTTTGAACATTTTCAACCAACTGACAGTCCCTAGCATATCACCACACGGGGTGACAGATGGGGTGTTACGGACAGCAACAGCTCCTGTACGATATATTAAAAACAAATTAGTACCAACAAATCGGAATAAAAATTTACACTAATAAAGGTCCTCGCATTTTATTAATAAAAAACAAAACCACAAATGCTTCCTGCCAAAACTATCACATTTGATGGATGTATTTCAAACTATCCACAAAAATGCATTTTATTTGTGCCATAAAGAACAAATATTAAAGCCTATAACTAAACTATTACTCCATTTTCTCCAATTTCAAACTAAATTAAACACCTTCACAATTTGGGCCCCTCTTATCACAAATTACTGAGTCACAATTTTTTCCCCCCACAAATACCCATTTTACGGTGATCGGACGGACCTTTCTGTCGAAAAGGGTCGTCAAAAATTTTCAACATTATACTACAATCTAGGATTTCTTGTCATATTTCACACATTTTATGCTAATTCCTTTGTGCTATCCAGTAAATGAATGTCTAGAGCTACGTCACGTTCAACAGACTGGACGTTTCATTTTTTCAACAATTATGCTAACATATAACCTTTGCAAATCTCCCACTAATATAAACATGAAAATTAATTCCTTACATTACTTATAAGTGCTCACATTTTAACACATTATTTATTAACATTTATGATACTCTAAGTAAAATTATATCAATATTACATGTCAATGGTTATGATACAATGATCTCGTATTACCCAGTTTAACAATATTCCATTATATTGCCGTGTTTATTTCCCGTATTCGCGCAATTTGTAATATTTGCCTACGAAAAATATCAATGGCAATATATAATTGGATAAATAATAAACATACCATTATTCTCAAAAAATTTGGGCAAAACTACACAATTAGTTATTACTTTTCTGCGTTCATCTGGAGGTTGTAGAAATGCCCACAAGTTTTTGAAAAAATCTATAAAATGATGAATGGATTATAGGCAATGACTGCAAACATTCTCAAAATTTACACCATTCATGAGAATAATTATTTTATGCTAATTTCATCACTTTCGGGACAATTTAAAAAAAACATTCGGGTCAAACGTGTACGGCACGTGCACGGTGCAGGGCAACACACGGGCTGCTCCACACCAGAGACAAAAGTATCCAAAATCCAAGACCCTTGTGACCCAAATCACTCAGAAGATATAACCCACCTGTACTGTATGCCTCTAGCCCCTTTATCACTATTCAAATTAACCGGTACATTTACTTCGTCCTTCTAATTTAACTTTACGGTCGCGTCCCACCAACGCGTTTTACTTCCGCGCCAAAATAGGATTTTGTAACGGTACTGAAAATTAAAGCCTCGAATTACAAATTGCATATCTTTGCCATTAAAAATATACCAATAATAAAGAGTTGCATTCCGTGGTGTGACTTTTCACAGCTCGTTTCAACCCAAAACTCAGACTGGAAGCCCACAGTATGAATGATTGCTAAAACCTACTCAATTCTCTTGACAACTATTACCATATACAGTATCAATATACGATTCCATTAATGTTTGTATGCAAAATAATACAATTCACTAATAATTCTTAGCAAGTTTGAACAAACATGGACAAAACTAATTTTGGGGGATCACTTTACACAAATTCTGTAACTTAACATAACTCCCTGGCTGTACCACTAACATAACACCCTGGCTGTACCACTAACATAACACCCTGGCTGTACCACTAACATAACACCCTGGCTGTACCACTAACATAATACCCTGGCTGTACCACTAACATAACACCCTGGCTGTACCACTAACATAACACCCTGTTGTACCACTAACATAACACCCTGGCTGTACCACTAACATAACACCCTGTTGTACCACTAACATAACACCCTGGCTGTACCACTAACATAACACCCTGTTGTACCACTAACATAACACCCTGGCTGTACCACTAACATAACACCCTTGTACCACTAAATAACACCCTGGCTGTACCACTAATAACACCACTAACATAACACCCTGGCTGTACCACTAACATAACACCCTGGCTGTACCACTAACATAACACCCTGTACCACCTCTGTACCACTAACATACCCTGCTGTAACATAATACCACTAACATAACACCCTGGCTGCCAAACATTCAACATAACACTAACACCCTGGCTGTACCACTAACATAACACCCTGGCTGTACCACTAACATAACACCCTGTTGTACCACTAACACCAACACCCTGTTGTACCACTAACATAACACCCTGGCTGTACCACTAACATAACACCCTGGCTGTACCACTAACATAACACCCTGGCTGTACCACTAACATAACACCCTGGCTGTACCACTAACATAACACCCTGGCTGTACCACTAACATAACACCCTGGCTGTGCCACTAACATAACACCCTGTTGTTTGGGGTTATTTTACACCACATTTGCCCTCAAAGCCCAGCCCACTTAAAATAACCAACAATACTACTAGTTTAATGATAAAATACTCCTAAAACTATACATTTACAATAAAGTAAATTTACCTAAGCCAGTTACATATGTTCTAGTATACAGCCGAGGCAGACGACTTTTGCGCGCAATTTATCTCACTATATTTTAAAGTTAACATTACCAAAAGTTCTGTATTATACCTCATATCTTCAGTCTCCACCTACACCCCAAACTGAAGCCAGAAACCAAGTTACAGACAACTTCCATAACCCACAATCATTAATTTTATTGTGAAGTTTTAATGTTTGAATTACTGTACTACAAGAGAGGGAGGGCCACAGCCCCCCAGTACTGTATTTAAAATGTCCTATAAACTATTGTAAACTTTAAAATAGGAAGTCACTTAGCCATCTGTAGTCCTCTCCTCAAAAATAAACAAAATATTACCATCAAACATTTACAAGTCTCACTCACTTACTAAACATAAAAGTACATTCTTATCCAAGAACCGGTTATCTACTTTTGTATACCGGGTACAACTATGAACTACGACTTTCAAGTTTAGTAAAAACTAACTATTGGCAACACCTTCCATTTTAAATACTGTATTGCAAAATTTAACATCGCCATAAGAAGTGTGCACACACTCGGCTCTAGCACAAAAATTCTGCCACATACTCTTCTTTATTCCACAGTACAAGCCATTACTGTTCCATACATCTACCACCTGCAAGTGAAAGTCATTAAGGTTCATCTTTGAAAAAATCCAACTTGCAGTAACCAAATTTAACCATTAAGAATGACAATGATCCACTTCACATTTGGTAATTCTTTTTAGCTTAATCATAATACAACTTACAATTATGAAGCCCACATAACTTGGGGGGCAAGTTGTATTTATTGCCAAATGAATTTATGCCAATTTATGGTATGAATTTATGGGGGTATTGAAATGAAGCCAGATTCAACTCTGGCTTATCCTTACGTATTTAAGTATCGCACTGACACGATTAGACTAGTTTTAACGTCCACAAATTTGTATAAACGAGTTATAATTTTGCTATATGAACTTTATATGTAGGTTATGTTACCTTTCTTTGATAGTCAGTTTTGGAGGTAATGTCAAAACTTATTATTTACCGTAAACACTCTTACAAAAATCTGACGAGCCGCCTGCACGTCGTCCGCTTACAACCGACCTGCTCTGTCTGAGCGTACTCTTACATCCACTAAACAAAAGGACAGTGACATTTAATTTTTTTTTTCATTGGTACCAGGTAAGGAAAGCATACTGTACTGTATAGTCCTTTCCGTTTAATATGGCAGGGGGTCCGAGGAGCACAGCCCTACAGCTAGGAAGTTAGGTAGGTTTTATTGGTTTGTTACTTCTACTGTAAATGCAAAACTCCCAAATGGGACGTTAAAGAAATTTAAGTTCCGATATAAACGGCACACACCAAAATAAAAATAAATATACAATTCCCCGTAAAAAAACCAGGAAACGTTAAAACTAATCTTTACCAACACTGAAGGTTACTAGTGTGCCCTGAAGAATGCAGTGATGGCTAGGGAAACACTGAGTAACACTGAGTCCGTTTATTGTGGATGAGAGAAATACAAGTGGTGACCAGCGTGTGCCAAGCGCGGCTCACACAGTCAGACTGAGGCTGCCTTGCCATATGGCAGCCTCGGGGCAATGTTGCCACATAACGTGCAGTGTTGCCACGTGATGATATATATAAATGCTACTCGGCACAGTAGCCTATTTACAGGGTTGCTACTCGGCACAGTTGCTTATATACATAACCTACATCTCCTTCCCCCCTCACGCTCATAGTCTCTGTCTTGAGCGGACTTCTTAGTCCTAAGTCGCTCCGAGCGTCGAGGTGCACTGTGGGGCGGATCCTCGTGAGGTGTAGGTGACTCGTCCTCGGTCAGGGGGCCAGCAGCAGGGAGTGGGACTGGCCGGAGGATGCGGCGGTTCCTCCACCAGACACGGCCGCTCGGCATCCTGACCTTGTAGTCCCGCGACCGGCCGACGCCCATCACTATGCCCACCTTGTCCCAACGTGTCGTCGTCGGGTCCTGGACGCGGGCAAGGGCACCAATCTCCAGCGGCTGAAGAGGGCGGGCACGGTCGTCATACCAAGCCTTGGCGTCCTGGGCACGTGTAGCGGTGCGACGGTAGCAGCTCTCGGCTTTGGTCTGCCAGTCCTTCGCAAAGGCCTTGGTGTGCGTAGGAACGCAAGAGCGGAGAGGGTGACCATACAGGATCTGGGCAGGGGTAGCCCTGGGGCGTGTGGTCGATTCCACCCTCCTGATGTGACTCCGCTGCTGCTTGGGGCTGCATGGGCCACTGCTGTCCTCCTCGTCTCGGGCTTTTGGGCTTGGGTTGGCGGTAGCACTTGGTAGTGTCCATAGGACCACAGGCCTGACACTTGCGGCCTCGTGCAGGGCACCTGTCTGTGTTAGACCAGTGGCCCTTACGGTCACATCCACGACACAGTGCGTCGGCGGCCGGGCAAGTCTTGGGGCTGTGCTGCTTTCCACAGCTGCCACAGGAAGCACTAGGCGGAGGCGTGGAAGAACGTGTGGCAGCCTTCGCGTTGTTGGTCGCCTTCTTATCCTTCTTGTATTGTGAGATAGCTCTCACAGCAGGTGGGGCCCGTAAGGCAGAGGTGGCGGACTTGGTGGCCTCGTATGACCGACATTCAGTCACTACCACCTGGAGCGTGGAGGAAGCGTCCAGGGGGATGAGTCGCTGCATCAACTCTTCGTGCCTGACACCTGTCAAGATCCCGTGCTTGATCCAGGCTTCCTCACATTCCCGGCTGTGCGCCTTGCAGACGTCGATCTCCTCCGACAAACTCTTCAAACGTACAAAAAAGTCGTCAAAGGATTCGTTCTCCGCCTGCTTGCAGCTGGTAAAGGCAGGGCGACGCAAAGCCTCGTTGTTCCGACCCTTAACATGCTCCTGTAAAAGGTCGAGCACATCCGTCACTGAAGAGGTAGAGTCGGGAGGCACGTGCAACGTGTGCTCCAAAACTCTCTGGGTCTCCAGCGACAAACACATCCGCAGTTGGATGAGCTGTTTGTTTGGAGGCACGCTGTCAAGGTCCACCATCGTGGAGTAATCTGTCCAACGCCGGCTCCACTCACGAAAAAGCTGAAACGTGACGTCTGGTGAGAGGGTGGGTGGGGGTTGAACAGATGCCTTGGGAGCTGTTGGGGTAGCAAGAGTACCTGGAGGACGCTGGTGTGGTGGAGGAGGGAGTGTACTGGCGCCTTGAAGCGCGCTACCTGCAAGTGAGGGAGCGTGGGTTAGCGCCAGGGTCGCCAATAGCGCCTCAAAACGCAACTTTTCCTCCTCTCTTCGTGTCTTCTCCCTCTGAAGTTCCATCTCTCTGCGTCTCTCGTCCCGGTCGTCCATCCACTTCAGAATTGTGGCGATGTCCGTCACTGGAGGTGGAGGATGAGAGTCTGCGACCGGTGGAGGGGAAGGTGGTGGGGAGTCGTGTCTCCCATCTTGACGTCCCTTCTTACCTCCCATCTTTGTGTGTGCGTGGACTGCATTTATATGATATGTATGTTTTGAAGGGTAAGTACAAAAACAGGCCACTAACTCAGTTTCAGACACACACTATCAACACTGGCACAAACGCACGATCACATAACACTGCGCCATTCGTTAAACACAGCGCAACACAACACAACACACTATGAGTCGACGCGCATCACCGGCAGACGTAACTGTCGGCATTGTTCACACACTTTGTAAGTCCACAGATCCTACTCACTGCGCCATGAAAGTTACTAGTGTGCCCTGAAGAATGCAGTGATGGCTAGGGAAACACTGAGTAACACTGAGTCCGTTTATTGTGGATGAGAGAAATACAAGTGGTGACCAGCGTGTGCCAAGCGCGGCTCACACAGTCAGACTGAGGCTGCCTTGCCATATGGCAGCCTCGGGGCAATGTTGCCACATAACGTGCAGTGTTGCCACGTGATGATATATATAAATGCTACTCGGCACAGTAGCCTATTTACAGGGTTGCTACTCGGCACAGTAGCTTATATACATAACCTACAAACAAGTGTACATAATTCAACTTGTGGTAATTCGGCTCTACGGTCCACAGTTTTACGTTATAAAATGGGTTTAAAAATTAAACCATTTTTACCGATATAGTTGGAGGATACTGTATTGTTGGGGAAAACATAAAAATGGCTCAAATCGTGTTAACCTAAACTATATCTTAACTCCCCTATATCTACAGTACACTTGTTGCCACTAGACTACTCTCGGAAAATTTACAATTTAAAGACTTCACAGGCATTAACCTGAGTTAATCGATCGAGTGCATGTACCTAACCTAACCTAACCTAACACAACTCAGATTAAATTAAGTTTACCAATTTTTTGTGACTTTATGACACCAAACAATAATCGAGAAGTGATTCACAACCCGATTTACGCTTGTATGACCATCATTTGACTTCATTGTGGCTACATTTGGGTAATTACTCACTCCCTCGGTACACGCACGCGATCTATTAACTCAGATTAAAGTAAGTTTTCCAATTTTTTGTGACTTTGTGACACCAAATACTAGTCGAGAAGTGATTAGCAGTCCGATTTATTCATGTAGGACCATTATTTGACTTCATTCCGGCTATATTTGGCTACATTTGGGTAATTAGTCGGACCGCCATTATTTGACTTCATTGCGACTACATTTGGGTACATTTGGGAAATTAGTCGGACCGGGGAATAAGCTCTCTAGCAGGTCTTCACTTAGGCTAATGGCCAAATTATTTTCAGCTAAAAATGAACACTCATACAGTTCCCTACATTCAAAATATAACAATTAGTTCCTTATTTCTCATCATAAACCACCAACATCTAATCATTATTCGACCTACATAATGCACAGATACATCACTGATCAACCATGTCAATACAAAAAATATTGTCAAAACATAATTAAGATAAAATATCTAACTTACATTTTCTCCACCACATTCAAAACAAATTATGAAGCTCCCTCAGCTGATGAGTGGTCCCTTAAACACCGTTGATCGCACCCATTTTCTTTCATTTCAGTGCGGGAGACTTAACTAGTATTGTTATCATAGATACTTCACAAGACAAAGTCATCTTCATCACATACAAACATATTAGATATCACAAAGCCGATTTTCCTTAAAATTCATTAGATTTTACAAATTCCTGAGAACATTCCTTATCATGCTTTACACGTCTGCTGGAAGTAAGCTTTACATGCGAGGGCTTGTCACTTTGTAAGAAAGAAAAACAAATTAATAGAAAACCAGAAGAAGGAAGAGACTTAACGTTAGAGAAAGAGGAATTAGAATTAGAGAAAGACAGAAGGAAACAACAACTCCCTTGAATATCACAACAGTGTATTATTGCTCACAACCATGTACCTTACAACCTGTGTCTCGCTACCACCACTATCACATCAACCTATATCCTTCCAAAGTCTGTCTAGTATGTAAGGTAGATGTGGTTAGCACGGTTTATATGGTGGTATTTGAAATATTTATAATGGTAGTTTGTTACGGCTCTGTGGTAGCAGATATTTCGTATTCAAATGGTTAAAGTATGGTTGTGTGGTGGGAACTGTTTTGTAATGAGCAATCTTGTAGTCCTTGGGTGGTAAATTGTTACATAATGATTTGGTGGTGGGTGGTGGTGGTGGTGGTGGTGGGGGTTAGGTGTCAGTGTTTGGTAGTAGTTTTCTGAGTGTTTCTTTGTCGTGTTTTGGTTGTTTATGTCACGTGATGGTTCCTGTAGCGAGTATTTGTGTGATACATGTAGCCTACCTGGTTACCTAATTTGCATACATGTATTATGATTTACAACCACAAAGTACACAAATTAAATAGCATTCCAATACCTTGCCTTACTCTTACCTGCCCAGCCACCTGTTATAAAAATTAATTACTAGTTTACTTAGTTTATTACGTGTTTAAGGGTATTCGCGCATCAATGATTCGGAAACTTTATCAATATCTAACTCCATGGCCAAGGAGGGTTCTTTGTGGTGTGGGAGACAAAGTTCAGTGTTAGTTTTCTTTGTACCTTTTAACCTAAAGTCAATGGCGATTTTCCTCTCCTTTAAAATAATAAAAGATTAACATTTCGTGATGATCGGTAGAGAACAATGACGTTAACAAGTGGTAATTGATCGACGGTTTTAGCACTATTGACTTTTATTAGAAATTTTATATATATATATATATATATATATATATATATATATATATATATATATATATATATATATATATATATATATATATATATATATATATATATATATATATTTGTTTACTTTAGGTAGAGGGAAATGAAGTTATCGCACAGTGCAGACATGTCTCAGAGGCATAGAGACGGACGAAGTACAGGGGAGCTACCTAAGAGTATACAAGTAACATAGACAATTCCTGGGTCATACATCAATACACCTTCTAGTAATACTGTAGCGTACTGTCGTGGCAGGTTGTCAGGGTCTCTTATTTGGCCTCACAACGTACGTACATGAAATATATCCA